>NW_026708865.1:0-32831 GCF_902713425.1 Acipenser ruthenus
TATTGGCACCCCCTATCTGAAATCAGATAATGTACCTGCAATCTTTACTAGTGCTTGCTAGGATAAATGAGTGTTCAATAAACTTCATAAACATATCACTGTTATATAGTTTAATTAACAATTTGTTTTTTTGCAAATACTTGCTAGCTCCCTGCGTAGCCATGCTGTTTCTGTTCCACTTCCCTTCCCCTGTGATTATCTGTTGCTCCTGCCTCCACCGCCAGAGGAACTGGAGCTACCTACCAAGGGTCCGCCTAGGGCTGCAAAGAGACATTACAAAAAACTGCTGTTTCCAATTAAAAATTCATTAATAGCTATGGAATTGTTGCTGAAAATAGAGCTATGAAATAAAAAAAAACACTAATAAACTGGAAATACATTTTTACAATTTCATTCTTTTTTTCATATTGGTGGGCATACAGTTTAAATATAAGGTAACTTAAAATATGAACAGCCTATTGTGTCCTTGATTGTTATTGACCTCTCTTTTTTTTTCTTCTAAATACTAGGCTTAGTCCAGTTATTTTTTATGAGGTATCTGTAACACTTCGGTATCTGCAGAAAGATTGATTAACGGCCACATTTGTTCCGTCAAGAATAAACTTATTTACCAAATTAAAATCAGTGTCTGTGTTTTTATCTGCTGTACATGGATAAACTTATGAAGCCTTCTTGTTTTAAATTTAGTGCTGCCTGACCGTCACAGTCTCCCATTATATGCAATATATAAATATATTGTTTGAAAACACTGCATACACTTTTAAATATATTAATGTGAATATATTTATTTACAACATATTTTACAATGTATTTTTAATATAATTTAGAAAAATAAAATGTATAAATGTGAATACGTTGATTTACAAAGTACATTTATAGTATATTATAAATATATTTAAGCAACATGTCATGTTTAAGAAAATATATTATAAATACATTTCAAGTTTAAAAAATATATAATTCCATATATTAAAAATATATTTATTTTCCAGGCATCCATTAGCCATAGATTCCAATTTACTGTATTCGTCTGTGTGTGTTTCTGTATGTAGTGTTTTTTTGTGTATAGTTAATTTTGGTAATTTTTATTTTTTGTTTGCTTTGTATTTCAACTCCGTATTTTAATATACAGTACATTTGTACGGTTACAGTTTCTATTAGTACACTGATATGTTAGTTAATTCAGTTTGCTTTAAACAATGTGTTTTGAGCTTGAGAGTGTTTTTAAAGTGACTAGTAGTGTGTTTTGAGTGTACTACTACACCGGTGTATTGCCTGTGCATGCACTGTTTCAGAGCGGGAGAGTAAACATCAAGGAACAAGTGACTAAGAAAATGATGAAAAACAATGTAAGCGGCGCTCAAAAACCTGATGTGTCAAAGACAACTTCTGTGTCAATCCCTTGTCTTTTACAATGGTTCCACAAATGGGGGCCCACAAATCTGTTTGGCGCCAGGCCCACACAAGGTTAATCCGGCCCTGGCTGTGGTAGTCGTAGTTAGAGCTCTGGACTCTGACGGCTGGGTTTAAGCCATATAATGGCTGTTCATGTACAATATTTGTATGACTCTATAGTACTTTGACAAGGTAGTCACCAAAAATAAAAACAACAACACCAATAATAATAATAATAATAATAATAATAATAATAATAATAATAACTAGATGGTAACTTTACAAGTAAAGTTGTGGGGCTTGCTTTAGCTCTTTAAAGGTATTTTTGTGGTAGTGGATATTTAAAAAGTTTTACTTTTTAAAGCAAAGCAGTTACATACAGTCAAAGTCAAACTGAGTAAAGTAATTGGTCTGATTACTTTGATAGACTACTATATCAACCTTATTACTTTGGATTGTGGGGCAGTTAGATCACACATTTCATCAGACATGTACCATTTGATTGGTAGAAGGTATTTCTGAACTGATTTCAGATTTGAATAGCAGAGAAGTAGAGGAAGATTTCATAAACTCTAACTTATTGGGAAAGTGGTCAAAGTAGCTGATTTGTGTCAAAAGTTACATCGTTTACAGGAAATGGAATGTTGGAAGTCTGGGAGTTTTTAAACAATGGGGAGCTTTAGAATGTTGAAAAAAGTACCATTAAAGTGAATGAAGATGGACAAAAAAGGACAAAAAGCTTAATAGTTTAAAAAGTATAAAATATATCAAAAAGTTGTATACAAGCACACTATTCCAGACCGGTCTACACGTTTTAAAGTTTGAATTACGTTTCAGCTTAAACGATGTAAGAGGAGTAGCGTGCCGAAGAAGAAGAAGAAGAAGAAGAAGAAGAAGAAGAAGAAGAAGAAGATCGAAGATTTAAAGTGGGGACTCTTGCTTCGCAAGCCCCACTAATAATAATGTGATATTCCCACCTCTGAACGCTAGATCTCCTTTGAACGTTTATACAGTTTCTCACTCAATTCTAATATTATTTTGTCAATATAAATCGACGATAGGAAGTAGTACAGTACTTCAGGCGGGGGAAACCGGTCGCAGAGGTCCTGGTGCTGCCTAGCGCACAGGCCGGGTCGCTATAGATCCAAATACACAGCAACTATGCTAGAATAAAACGCTATGCTATAGCAGGTAGGGTGGTACTTGGATGAGCTGAATGTCCATTTAAAGTGACGAGAAAAAAAACAAACAAACAAAAAAAACATACAGCCAGCTATCCCGGTTTAGCTTCACATTTAATGTCATCATAAAAACGGGTACTTGGATTTTTGCTGTCCTGGCGTTAAAACATTCTACATGAAAAAAAAAAAAAGATTTATCAAAACGTACTGCAGCTAAACATCACATTGCGTAGGGCAAAAACAACAATATAAATGATTAATGCACTTAACATTGATTCTTATCAAGAGTTGGCTTCTTTAGAAAGAAATGTATAATTGGTTGTTTTTTTTCTCTGTTTCGTGTTAGTGCTGCACTGTAAACCAGAGTACAGAGTAACTTGGGAAAGTGACAGTAATGAGAAACGTCTTTGTGGCTCGAATTGTACATACCGCAGTGTCTGTACAGCCCGAGATCACAGTAATGTGAAGAAATTAAAAACAATATTTATAATGAATTTTACACTCTTAAAAAATAAAGTGGGTACGTTTTTTTATCATCTTTTTTTTTCGTCTTCACAATGAAGAATTGAAACGATTTCTACCGAGGTGGCTGCCTCAATGGACGCTACGCGCCTGTATTAATAATAATAGTGGGGGGTGGGGGGGTGCCATGACAGCGGCCACCGTGGCAACTCGGCAAGTATATTCTCTTTAATTATTTGAGAAACTATTACCCCGACAACAATATCGGTCTTAAAAGCAAATATCAACAGAGCCCAATGTAATATTTCTAGCAAGTGTGCACCCTTAGTGTAAAATAGACACTGATCCTACCGCTATAACAAAGTTTACAATCGGTTTGAATTTTCTTGTACAGGAGGCAACCCCACTCCTGGAAGGAAGACGCCAACCATTACTCCAACAGGTAAGTGTTATTTTTTATATGAAACATATCTGCATTAACAAATAACAATTCTCCACACAGTTCAGGTTGTGCCAGTATATTTCGAGTGAAGGACTATTCCTCCATCACATGGTTAATCAAAAAAGTGCTCTGTGCATAAAAACATTGTGTGTTCATTAATATACGACCTCCATCAACAATAAAGGACTATGTCATTTGGACTACCGGTATTTATAATTTGTTCAAACATATCTCAGTCTACGAAATTCCCTTCACAATAAAAACATCACTTCTCCATCCATATAAAAACAAATAAAAACGGCTACAACAGCAAATACATTTCACTTGCCAGTGGCACAAACGGCCTTTAATAGTTTCTGAAATTTAAAATCACCTACCTGTTTGTGCTCTAGGTACTTTATTCTCATACTTAACGTTGTGCTTTTTGATAAGATGCAGTCTGTCCCACTTAATCTAGCAGTAGTAATATTCAACACTGTTAATGGCTGTATCTTCAATACAATATTACTATGGGAATTTCTATACTGTGGTCTGTTTTAGTTCACCTGTTTCTGAAGCTGCACAACTGCATGCATGCTGGCAATAGGGTGGGGGGTTATTCATTTTGGGCATTATTGAAAAAGAGCAATACAGTTATAATAAACACAACCTGATTATTTAACCCAAAAATTACTCCTGATTAAACTGACAATAATTACACAACATGCTATTTATATGTCATATGTTGGTGACATATACAAATGGCTATATTGTATACTGCAGCAACTTAAAAAGATTTAAGCTAGTAAAATAAAAATGAAATAAAAAAAATTATAAAACCTACTCATATTTAATTTTTTTATATTTAAAGTTAAATTAGAGACGTGTCACGTGATAACAGCATCATCACACCAGGTGAAAAAAAATAGTCTGAAGATACATGGCACTTACATTACCCTGCATAGCTAGGAATACCCACACCCTGCAAAATCCAATAACCTAACCATAGAAGGATCCAGCTTGAAAGAACAATACTCACCAGTTCTGGCTTCTCAACACCGACTTCCATCTCATAAAACACTCTGTTCAGGAAAACCCATTTTAGTTGGAATTTTTCCCACAGATACAGTAGCTCCTCTGTAGATTCAGATTAAGCAAAAAGCACAAGTTGGGAGGATGAAGACTTCAGCATTACTTCTAACCTCAAATTGACATTTTAACACTCTGGAATAGCAGACCCTCTGAACTAAGGAGAGTATTTTTAAGCCATGATAAAAGCATTTTAAGTACATTTACAAAATGTTATAATGTTCCTAAGTATAAACCTGCTTTACATTTGTATGTTTTTTCGGTTAAGATTATTTTGATTCTATTTTTAGTCCAGATTTTTATTAATATAAATATACTTAACACCAATTACAAAAACTAAAAAAAAAGACCTCTAATAACTTTTGCCCATACATTAACTAGCATCGTATCGATCAGACCCTTTTACAAATTTCAAGTTTCCCTATCATACCCAATTGCTGAAGTAGCTGCTCCCAGTTTTCCACTTCCTGCCTGAACTCAGAGATGTAAGGGGATGACGTCATGATAGAGAGCGTCATGACACAGTCCTCAATCAGAGTCCGGAGATCCTCTGAACCTGTGGGGATGGACACTTTAATGCATTCATTGTCATTAACTCTAGCTGTGGGGTTGCCTTGAATTAATGGGGGATTATAGCAAATGATATTGATCCATAAAGCTTACCAGTCATGCACTTTTTCAGTTACTTTTGGACAACACTGTATATTGCAATAGGAATTTCCTTTAACACATTTGTATTCCTGCTCGGTAAATATGGCACTTTTACAAATATAACGAATTACATTGTAAATAGATTACTTTCAATGTGTGCTTTAAAACATGTGTGGAGTAGTGGTTAGGGCTCTGGACTCTTGACCGGAGGGTCGTGGGTTCAATCCCTGGTGGGGGGACACTGCTGCTGTACCCTTGAGCAAGGTACTTTACCTAGATTGCTCCAGTAAAAAACCCAACTGTATAAATGGGTAATTGTATATAAAAAAATAATGTAATTGTATGTAAAAATAATGTGATAACAATTGTAAGTTGCCCTGGATAAGGGCGTCTGCTAAGAAATAAATAATAATAATAATAATAATAATAATAATAATAATGTTGTATTTACTGTTTTAAGTATTTTCTTAATTAAATCGATGAAAAATAATCCTCAGACGCATCATTGCAGTTACCTACAGAACCTCTTGTGGCTGAATATGTTTATTTTAACAATATGTTTAACACTATATTTATAAACCTCTCATCCTTGGCATGTTAGCAGACACAGTAAAATGAAGATACCGCTAGTAATAGGTATGTAACAGGACGGCTGAATGATGAATTACCCCACACCAGAAAGCAGACAGACACAAGTACTTGCGGGGGAAAGCGCTGGTGCGCACGTATTTATTTAAAATAAAGTAATTAAATAAAACAACATTCACAGAGCTAAATAAAAGGGTTGAACAAAAACAGATCTTGAACACAAACAAAATAAACTTCCACCAAACAAGCACCATGCTTCCTGCACACGTAGCAATTGTTTTACTTTTTACTTTCTGTTTCGTTTTTTCCTGTCTCTCTCTCTCATACACACGTTCCTCCTTCCAAACATGTATAAGTAGGCTTGAGGTTTTAGGTTTTAACCAATAATAACTGAAAAAACACCCACGAAGACCTATTTAGAAAATTCAATTTTTTAAGATTATTTTTGTTCTTGTTTAGGACCAATAAATTCAGGACCAGTAATTATTTTAAAGTTAAGTTAACATTTATATTTACAAAATGAATAATTAATGTAAAATATTCAAAAATAATAAAACATCAGTATTACAATAAAATAAGTGTAATAAATAACCAAAAATACACATTAATAATAAGTCAACTGGTTAAACTCTGTTAGCATTAAGCTTTGCAGTAGTGTATTCGTGTTTGCCTCCTAATTGTTTGTATAAACCGGTGAGTTGAGTTGAAAACCTATGTGCAATTTATTATAGAAACTGAAAATTGATGCGTTTGAGTGGTGTTTATTTTTCCTATGTTCGTTCTGTTGCTAGAAAGACACTCCGGGTATATTTCTAGCGAACCACGCAAGTTTCTGAAAACTGAATTGCGGAAGTCTAGCACCTACACAAACATTTTTTAAAGTGTTTACATCCCACCCCTATCACTTCTGATTGGCTAGCTGTGGAAGAAGCTGATCTTCTATAAGTTACAAAGAAACCCAGAAAAGGTTGCCTGACAGCCTCAGGCAAGGCAGACTAATATTTTAAACTTAAGATATTATTTACATTTTTTTGTAAATTAGCAAATAAGTGATACTGCTTTCTTAATGCATGAACCTGACATTTAAATGCAGCAGTCTAGTAAAGTTACAAAAAAACAAACACATAGTCGCTAAGGAATTAGCGGATTGGAGAAAAAGGTGTTGTATAATGTACTTGTTGGGATGTTTTAAAAAAAAAAAAAAAAAGGTTTACTGTTTAGAAGCATTTCAAGGAAAACTTTCCCTGGCAAAAAACATAATGATTTTTTTTTTCTTTTTTTTTCTTTTGCTTTCAGTGTTGCTAAACTAGTTTAAAAAAAAAAAAAAGTGGAACATGTTAGCCATCATGGGACACGGTTTAAAATAAATAAGTATATGTGAATAAGTATATTGCAATGTGCAGGTGTAGATGGTGCAGTGCTCAGGAATAAAACTTCAATGAAACAGCTCCTTTATTTGGCTGGGTTGCAGGCTCGCAACACTTAAATAATAAGTACCTGGCTCTACACAACGACGTGTATCGCACAGGTAATACCAAGGGATACAGTCCTGAAATAATAAACAAAACAACACAAATAATACACAATCAGCCACTCAGAGAGAGGGAAAGCCAACACACCCTCTTCCCCAGCTCTCCGTGTCATTGCCATGACTGACAGGTGGATCTTACGAGGCTGCTACCCTCTTCCTGCAGAACCATGCATGCGCCAGACAGTCAGCACAGATCTCCTCTGTTACAATCACACACACACCAGGCTTACCCAGTTCCTTTGAAATAGACTCCTATATATTATCTTTCAAATCTATCTTTATAATTGTGATGCCCTATGTCATAAGCTCTGGGTATTTTTTCATCGACAAATATTATTGTTTTCTCGTCATTTTGGATACTGCCGCATCGCGTCTGGTGGGTAGCAGCCTTTATTACTTCCTTCTGGCAAAGATAATTGAGTGGTATAGTGAAGAGGAAGAAGTCGTACAAATTAATAAATTCACTGAGACCAGTGTTGGCGCTAGGATTTAATGCGAAGTAAACCCACCCCCCACCCCCCAAAAAAAGAAAAGAAGCAAAACACAGAGCGCTGCTGCAGCACAACCTAAAGAAAACCTTTTGAAAATAAATACATCAGCAGCAAAATCTGAAATCGGTCAAAAACTTATTTTTTTCTTCAAGAAAACATATTCTAACAAGACAGTAATTAATCAAGTAACAGTATATCCAAACATTTTAATAAATCAATTATGTAGCAAGATTAATCAATTTGATTAATAACTCGATTTTGTTAATATTGAAACATATTAATATCTTCAGATTAGTCACAGAACCTATTAATCATAGGCATCAATTGGATTTTTAAATTAATGTTATCAAGTACAAAAAAGTTAGTATGAAAATGTATATATAAAAAAAACATTCTCAAAACCTAGCCTGCAGTACAAATGCATTCGTTACAACTCATAAGCGAAAACATAGTTCTATGAACATACTTAAATTAGTACTGCAAAAGCTATATTGCATACATAGAAAACTTTTGTTTGAGTCTATGTATATTTTAGTTGTATATTGTTGTGTTGTGTAAAAGAAAAAAAGTACAGTACATACAGTAAGCTACACAAGTAAATACTTTTCGGCGTATTTCAATTGTCTATGTACTACATAATTAATTACTGATAAGAAAATATTTAAGTTTGTGTTTAATTAAATAACTCTGCAATGATTTGTTGCAGTGCTTCTCCCTTCATTAATAAAGCACATTAACATATAAAAGAAACCAAAACAAAATGTATTTATTGCCGTTGTTATTTAATATATATTTTTGTAGTTTCTTTTATATTTTAAGATGCTTTATTTTAACGTAACGAAAAGCCCAGAAACATTTAAACAGGAAGTTTCACATACAAACAGCTAGTTGAATCTATGCCATTGAGAGGTATGCATAAAATAACAGGCACAAACCAAAGTCGTAAATCAGGGAAAAATGATAATACATCAAGGGTAAGCGAGAAACTTCGATATTATAATGAGATTCGTACATTTGCATAAAAAGTAGTTTGAAAGGAACAGTCATAACTAAACTACAGCAGCAGGGATGAAACTGAGTTACGGGAGTTTAAATGACTTTAGTACGTCGTGGGTAGGTCTACGAAGTCACAAAAACCTACGAATAGTCAATATACGAAAGAAAAAACAAAGATACATAGAGCCCAAAGAGTGGAAAACAGGGAGAACCTATTTTTATATTTGAATAACTCCCAAGTATTGCTTATTATAGTTCTACTCTTAGTATGTTGCTTAAATTTACCAGCAAATATGTTGCAAACTGCACTGAAAGGAAAAATAAATTTGTTGAGGTGAGGTGGGGTCACAGGGAACCTTTTGTGTATCTCGAAGAATTTAGTGAACCCGTCAAGCTATATGACTAGATCTGCCCCAGTTAATCACTAATTGATTGATTGTGTTCACTGTTAAATAAAACAAAAATTCTACAAAGTTATATTCTAATTTTGTGTGTTTTGTGCGACGGGGAGGGGTCAAGTAGATTTTTCTAGCATTTTGTCCCTTGGACAACAAGCTTTTTTCAAAAATTGCACACCCCTGTACATGGGTATAAGGTTAGTGTTTTAATTGTATAGAATTCAACCTTTTTTGTACCTATGATGAGCAGTAGAGAAGCTAATATGTGTAGAGTGGCGAAGAGGACTGTAAAGGGACACCTGAGTGGTACCATAAAGAAAGCAAGCTTAGAACTGATACATTATTTAGTACTTCTTTGTAAAGAAGATTTATAAATGAATCTTTGTTTATTATCGGCTTACCAATGATTGTGAAGGTGCCAGTGTCCCGTGAGCGTCTCCCCTGCTCTGGTTGCCGAAATTTTCCACTGGGGGGTCGCTTGGAGCGGTCAGGGGGCAAGTCCTTATGGATCTCTGTAAGGATGAAATTGGCCAATCTGAACTCCTCTCCTTCCCATCTCCTCTGTAACTTCCTAAAGACCTGCTCCATGTCAAACTCTGCTTTCCCTTCCTGCCAGGTCTAAAACCGCAAAACAAGAACGAGAGTTCAATTGAAAAGTGACATACAGTCAGGTAATTCAAATAACAAAAAAGGATTCTGTCACATGTTTGACTACATATGTGGTCATGTGAACTTCCCATAAAATCATCCTGTGAAATTAATATCTTATTCAGGTCTACGTAATTATTAGTGGGGATTATGTAGCTCTCGGCACATTCTTCAGTGTAAACAGATGTGTATTGTCCAGTTGTTGAAGGTTTCTGAAAATGTGTGCCATTGTCGATCAATCATGACCCGCTTGAGGGAAACTGTTTATGAACAGTTGCACACTTGCACCCACTATCATGTCCATTATAGTCACCAAGACTGATAGTTGCTAAATTGTTGCCTACCAATGGTAGCTTTGTTTTGTTGGTTTTGTGTGTCACTTTTTGTGCTCTATTGATTGGAATGGTAAGAATTGCTACATTTGCTAAAGGAAGGGTTTGTAGTTTACTATAACACCAACACTAGGCATAAAGTTGTTATACAATGTTAGTTATGTTTGCTGTAATAATACAGTACATTTTATGATTAAATAATTGGTATTGTACTGTGTGGTACTATTATACGACACATTTTGTATACAGTGTTTAAATTAAGGAAAACAAATATGAGCATTTAGTGAGGTGAAGGGAAGGCTATTTTTGTAAGTTGTAGCTATCTGTGACCTCATTTTTGTGTTTCTTTATACAGTGACGGAGATTACCTTAATGATTAGGTCCTGGTGCTCTAGCAGGTTTTTGGAGAGCAGGTCTGAGACTGACATATTGATTACAGGCTCATACACCAACTCCATACCTGGAACATAGAAAATGTATTGTATATTGATGGTTATTTATCCAGTTGAACTTATTTTACAATTAACAATTCTTGAAATATATACCAAGATTCTCTTTATCTCAATAATTTGTGGAAACAATTTCATAGATGTACAGTACAGTTAGTTATCGGTACAGTAGTCTCCACGTATAGGAACACCTCTTAAGAGAACACTTCAGCTTCGGGAACAACCTTGGTGAAATGGAATGTTCCCATCGTAAATGCTCTGCCAAAATGAACCGGAACGGCGCTTAAAAGAACACCTTTTTGGCACCGATAGCGATTCGTTGCTAACTGATTCAAAACTGATACTGTACTTTTGTAACCTTGTAACAGGTCTGTGCTGGCTATCTGACACATGCATGATCCTGCAGGATGAGGTTGTGAGCCCCGTAGGATCTGCCTGTCAATCATGGCGGTGACACAGAGAGGTTGGGTGAGGGTGTGTTGTCTCTCCCTCTCTCTGAGTGGTTGTGAGGCAGCGGGCCTTGGGGGGGGGGGGGTCACTCAACCTATAAAATTATGCTTTGCTGCTCTCTCCCTATATAGTGTATTTATAATTTTGATACGTACCCGAGTGGGATGTGTAGCAGCTTAGCTGGGGAAAGCCTGGGCAACCCTGACAGTACAGAGAGAGATTAGCAAAGCACAGGCTAAAGACCCAAGCCGTAAGGCTATTAACGGTTGGGAACGCTGCAGATCGCAACACCTTTTGTTTGTAGTTTTATTATTGTGTTCTATTTTCCTTTTTTTCTTTTGCCTTCTGTTTTGACTGTTATTTTCAGCACCTGTGTGTGCACTGGAAGTCGCCTGATCAGAGAAATTTACCATCGTTGGTATTTTCACTAAGATAACCTGAGACCGAACCTTACCATTGCTGGTATTGTTCATCCGCAGTACATCAGTGCCCCCTTGTGTCCCAAATAAAACTTGGACGCTGGTGAGGCAAACTCAAAGAAACTTTCTGTCTCCCTTATGTTCAGTGAAACCCCACACCCTCTCACAAACCTGATAACTCATCATCATCAGACTCAAATTAAAATGGTTTATTCAAAACTGACTTGTCATCACGAGAGTAATCTAGATCTGCTGCTGCATTTTTTAATGTGTGTACGGGTGCTGTGTTAATAACCATTGTGTTAAAATTCATGCTCATGTATTCATACTGTTAGAGAGGCTGCTGCATTCTTTTCGTATGTAAGGTATGTAGTTTGTCAGTTTATTAACGTTAGTTTATTAGTATAGTTTATTAACATATGCTTGCCTATTGCTTTTCTCTTACTTATCTTGATGTACGTGCGTCATTACATAATAAATACATTTAAATGTATTGATTCATATTATGATTGGCCTTGGTATATTCTGCCTTCTGCATTTACTAAAGGGCACTACGGGAGTTAGAAAAAAGAAAAAAGAAAGAAAGAAAAAAGCCTTCTTTATTTTCTCCCCATATACAATAAAAGTCATGTTGTGCAATGGCATATTTTATATATTTCTGCTTACTCGAGAAATATTGATTGATGAGACGTAACCTCAATTCTCTTCCTTTCGGCATTGTCAGGCTCCATGGATTGGGGTGACAGTGCTATGTGAGTACAATCAATAGCACCCATCACATTGGGGAAGCCAGCAAACTGTTAGAAGCCCACTTTCACATCCTGTAAACCTGTCCTCTATGTGGGAAATTCCCTGTGTATTCAACATGTGTAGGATGCATTGTATGAGTGACATTCCCATTAAGCCAATCCCAGCTCACAGAGGTAGTAAAATAGCCAATCAAATGGCACACAGAATCCATTTCCTCATCCACATGTGTAACAGCACAGCACACATCATTTTGATTAGGATAGCGAAACAAAGGCATGTTTAAACTGTTTATTTTACTTTGTGTAAAATTTAAAATCAGTAGCCAAAAAGTAGTTGGAGATGTCATGGAAGCGAAAGGAGGAGGCGGAACACAGAAGATTCCAAAATCGTTAGCCAGATTATTTTTTCACTGAATAATTTTGACAGCAAGGCAATATGTCTGATTTGCAGTGCAACGGTTGCGGTTATAAAAGATTATAGCATACAACGTCACTATGACGCTGCACAAAGCAACGCATTTTGAGTTTACTGGAAATTAAAGAAGCTATGGAGTCTCAACTAAAGGTTGTTTTTTTTTAAATGAGAAGAAAAAATGAAAGTGCTGTAGATGTCAGTTTTATTGTTAATAAAGAGATTGTATGTGCTGCCAAACCTTTCAGATGGTGAATTTGTTAAAAGGTGCATGCTTAAAACAGCTAATGTAATATGCCCTGAACAAATCTAATTTTTTTCTAATGTCAGTTTGTCTCGGAACACGGTCGCTGAGCATATTACCGAAATGGCAGGTAATATTAACTTTAATGTTATTGAAGAGCTTTTAAGTTTAAGCATGAACAACACAACCATTGGAAAGGACTTTTTTAACTCCAAGAAGCCATGGAAAGTGCAGAATCACCTTGGAAGAAACTAACTGGGATTACAACAGATGGTGCACCATATATGACTGGGCAAAAGACTGGACTGGCTAAAACTAAAGAAAGAAATGCAGAAGAACCAATTTTCTTACACTGGATTCTGCATCAACAGGCATTATGTGGAAAAGTTGCAGAATTAGAACACAATGATCAATTATCAAGTGTGTGAGCAAAGAAGTGCCAAGTGTCCTGTCAGAAGTCATAGAAAGGTGCATTTCATAGTGGTACTGTTTACTAAATCACATTTTCACCACTTGCCAGTATCTTTTTTTTCAGTGCTGTTAAAAACGTTATATTTTGGAATAGAAGTTAAATATTGAAACTTAGCATTATATATCTTTTTCTTTTTACTTTTTTTAGATTTCCATTGAATGTAAAATACTCTTCCATTTCCTCCATTGTATTATATTTGTGATATTGAGTTTTGAGTTTTGTCAGTGTTCTAGGAAAGCTGCTTCTAGTTATTTGCCTATTTTTTACTATAAAATACATTCAGTAATATGTTGATTAATTGATTGAAACCGTACCTGCATACTTATTGATGACGAGGAATCGGGCAGTGGGGGTAATGTGTTTTGTGTAAAGTAGTATATTTGAATATACTGGCCTGCATACAAATTCTATAGACATTTTTAGCTACATTTATAACTTTTTTTTTTCGGTGTGGCTGACCAAGTGAACAGAATTACGCTGGAAGAAAAATGTCTTCTTTTTGGCAGGTTAAATTAAAAAATATATATTTGTATAAAAACAAAACATAAAATACATGTTTTCAGCTTATTTGTCTTAGTCTTATCCAGACACAACAGGCCTATTTGTACTTACCTAACAATGTGCGCAAAAAATTTTAAAGTTTCATGGCTTCATTTCAAATAATTTCTCCCCACAAAACACATTGTGGCAGCATCACTCCCCAGCACCATCGCATGCTTGCATGATGCCTTGTGAGTGCAGACGCTGTATAAAAGCTGAACAGGACCCATTTTATCATGCAAAGCAAAAACAGTGAGCTGTGGAAACACCTGACTTGGTTTCAAGAAAAGCACATTTTATTGTTTTTTTTGTTTGTTTGTTTGTTTGTTTTTGCTTTCAGATTACTAAATGATTATTATTTTTACTGTCGAATTTCATTTTTAAATTAAAATGTCTAAAAAACAGTGTTTGATGGACAAGTTCCTCAAAGCTGTAACCAAGGATCCAGTTCCAGCAAAACGTGATTATAGTGATTCAGAAAAGGATGATGGACCAGAATCTCATCGAACAAAACGAAAGAATGCATCTTTCACAAGAAACTATGATGGCGATTACTTGGAAGTTCGGGTTTACAGTTGATGACCATGGAGAAGTGCCGTGCCACAATGTGTTGTGTGTGGAGAAGTTTTAAGTAATGAAGCCATGAAACCTTCCAAATTGTTGCGACACCTGAGCACTAAACACAAGAATTTTGTGGAAAAGCCATTCGAATTCTTCCAACGAAAACGGGATGAGTTAAAGAAGCAGCAGAATTGAATGAGCTAAGCAGCTAAGGTCAGCACTGCCGCGGTCAGCACTGCCGTGTTCACAGCGACAGCGTGGGAGAAGTATGAGTGGACAAGGACATCACAGTTAGAAGCAGTAAGGAGAAATTACATCTTTAATTCCTTTAATCAGAAAACACTGCAGCTAAAGTCTAACAGCTGCGTGTCTTTTTCTGATAACAAGCTGAAACTCAGAACAGCTGATTCAAATTCGCCGCCGTTCTGAGACATGGGGGAGGGGCGGAGCCAACACCAAACAAACAAAAGCCAGCCATTGTTCACAGCGACAGTGGGAGAAGTACGAGTGGAAAAGTACATCACAGTTAGAAGCAGTTTAAAAGCAGGTTGACAGCTGCAGAAGCTAAACTAAACTTAAAAAACCCCCAAAAAAACATGGTTTTCAAGCCAGTAATCTGTGACAACTGCAAGATGTGGGAAATCCGAGAAAACCCAACAGAGCTCAACCAAGTGTGTGTAAAGTGCTGCACGATCCAGGACTTGCTTCAACGAGTAAGTCTGTTAGAAATGGAGCTGGAGGAAATGAGACCGCAACAGGAGCTTGAGTAGCTGACACATCCACAATTCATGGAAGTCTGCACCCCTAGCAGACTGAAATCCACCAGGGAGATGGAAGAGAGTCGAAACAGCTGGGTTCAGATAGGCAGAAGCAGGGAAAAGAAACTTTGTCAAACACAACCACCAGAAATCCAAACATCCAACAAATTTGAGCCACTTCAACAATTGGATGACCAAAACCAACATCAAGAGAATGAAAGGAACAACATCCAGGACCCTATAAACAGTGCTGGCCAGGCAGCAAAAAGAAGGGAGGTCATGATTGTTGGGGACTCCATATTGAGAAACACAGCAAGTTCAGTTCGCAGTTTGGACCCCCTTACTACAACAGTGTGCTGCCTTCCTGGAGCCTCTGTCACGCACATCACTGAGAAGGTGGACAGGCTCCTAGAACGAACAGGAGACGACCCGGTAGTAGTCGTCCACATCGGTACAAACAACATTGGAAGAGACAGGCCAAGATCCCTGCAAAACAAAGAGAGCTAGGAAGGAAATTAAAAGACAAGACCAAAACTGTGGTATTTTCTGGGATACTGCCGCCACCTTGCAAAGGACCATATGGACAGCTGGAAATACAAAATCAAAATGCATGGCTGAAATCGTGGTGCACACAGGAAGGCTTCACCTTTCTTGAACACTGGAGCACATTCTACAACAAGGACTATCTATATAGGTGGGACGGACTGCACTTAAACAAAAAGGGAACCAATCTACTCGGACAAAGGATCCTTCAGGAGGTCCAGAAGCATTTAAACTAGAAAGGATGGGGGGAGAAAACAAAAAAACAGAAGGGAGACCACATCAAAACAAGGGCAACAACTCAGGTAAGACCACTATTAAATGTATTTATCTTAATGCTAGAAGTCTCCGAAACAAAATGTTAGAACTTGAAGCTATTGCACTAACAAGTAACTACGATGTGATAGGTGTTACAGAAATGTGGTTGTCTGAGAGTGATGGAGACGAATATAATATTAGTAGGTACACACTGTATAGGAAAGACAGGCAGGACAGAAGAGGCGGAGGGGTAGCGCTATACATAAGAAATAGTCTTGAAGCCCAGGTGTTAAATGTGGACAAAGAAAACAACGGCGACTCAATATGGGTCAGAATAATGGACAAAAATTCAAAAGGCATAATAATAGGAGCATGCTATAGACCGCCAAATTCAGACGCCGTGCAAAATAATCTGATATACAATGACATTAGAAATGCGTGTAGAAAAGGAGAAGCCATACTAATGGGGGATTTCAACTTCCCCCATATAAAATGGGAAACCCGGTGGGGAGCACGACGGAAGAAATTGAAATGGTGGAAATGACAAATGACTGCTTCATAACGCAATTTGTCAAAGCACCGACTAGAGGGGAGGCATGCCTTGATTTAGTCTTTTCAAATAACGAAGACAGAATAACTAAAACAGAGGTCAGAGAGCCATTGGCAAACTCAGACCACAACATGGTCTCATTTGAAGTATTTTTTAAAACCCCAAAAGTAATGACTAAAGCTAAGGTTTACAATTTTAGAAAAGCAAACTATGAAGGTATGAAACAGAGACTAACAGAAGTAGATTAGAGTAAAATAGAGAAAACATCCACAGAAAAGGGATGGTTGTTTTTCAAAAATATAGTACTAGAGGTGCAAAACAATTACATCCCAAAAGTACAAATCTAAATCTAAAACAAAATGGCCAAAACTGTTTAATAGATCAATATTCAGCGAAAGAGGCACTTTACAAAGCATTTAAAAGGGACCAAAAACAAAGTACACAGAAAGAGTACTTGGAACTGCAAACACAAGTCAAAAAGGAAGTTAGAAAGGCCAAGAGAGAGATAGAAATCAATATTGCTAAGGGGGCTAAAACCAATTCCAAAATGTTTTTCCAATATTATAACAGCAAGAGAACATTCAAAGAGGAAGTTAAATGTCTAAGAGACACAAATGGCAAAATCATAGACAAAGAAAAACAAATAGCAAATATATTAAATGATTACTTTTCACAGGTTTTTACAAAGGAGGACATGGACAACATGCCCCACATGTCGACCTGTTCCTATCCAGTTTTAAATAACTTTAGCATAACAGAGGCAGAAGTGTTAAAGGGACTAGGAGCTCTTAAAATAAACAAATCCCCTGGGCCGGATGAGATCCTCCCAATAGTACTCAAAGAAATGACAGAAGTTATTTACAAACCGCTAACCAAGATCATGCAACAGTCTCTTGACACAGGGGTTGTAGTGACAGACTGGAAAATTGTAAACGTAATACCGATCCACAAAAAGGGAGACAAAACCGAACCAGGTAACTACAGTAAGCTTGACTTCTATTATATGTAAACTTATGGAAACTATAATAAGATCCAAAATGGAAAATTACCTATATGGTAACAATATCCTGGGAGACAGTCAGCATGGTTTTAGGAAAGGGAGATCGTGTCTAACTAACCTACTTGACTTTTTTGAGGATGCAACATCGACAATAGATAATTGCAAAGCATACAATATGGTTTATTTAGATTTCCAGAAAACTTTTGACAAAGTCCCGCATAAAAGATTAATTCTCAAACTGAACGCAGTAGGGATTCAAGGAAATGCATGCACATGGATTAGGGAGTGGTTAACATGTAGAAAACAGAAAGTACTGATTAGAGGAGAAACCTCCAAATGGAGCGAGGTAACAAGTGGTGTACCACAGGGATCAGTATTATGTCCTCTGCTATTCCTAATCTATATTAATGATTTAGATTCTGGTATAGTAAGCAAACTTGTTAAATTTGCAGACGACACAAAAATAGGAGGAGTGCAAACACAGTTGCAGCTGTAAAGGTCATTCAAAATGATCTAGACAGCATTCAGAACTGGGCAGACACATGGCAAATGATATTTAATAGAGAAAAGTGTCAAGTACTGCACGCAGGCAATAAAAATGTGCATTATAAATATCATATGCGAGATACTGAAATTGAAGAAGGAATCTATGAAAAAGACCTAGGAGTTTATGTTGACTGAGAAATGTCTTCATCTAGACCAGGGGTGTCAAACTCCAGTCCTCGAGGGCCGCAGGGTCTTCTGGTTTTCATTCCAACTTAAGCTCTCAATTAACATAATTTATCTAATTATTTGTTGAATTTGACTTATTTAATATTTTTCAAGGTATTTTACAGTTGATGGTTTTAAAAATGCACTTGATTCAAGGTACACTACATATGAAACATTTTGAGGCCTAAAGATAAGTGTTAAATGTGTCCAGTTAATCAAATAATTAGACCAATTGAGTAATTGAGAGCTTGGGTGGAACGAAAGCCAGAAGACACTGCGGCCCTCCAGGAACTGAGTTTGACACCCCTGATCTAGACAATGTGGGGAAGCTATAAAAAAAAGGTCAACAAGATGCTCGGATATATTGTGAGAAGTGTTGAATTTAAATCAAGGGAAGTAATGTTAAAACTCTACAATGCATTAGTAAGACCTCACCTAGAATATTGTGTTCAGTTCTGGTCACCTCGTTACAAAAAGGATATTGCTGCTCTAGAAAGAGTGCAAAGAAGAGCAACCAGAATTATCCCAGGTTTAAAAGGCATGTTGTATGCAGACAGGCTAAAAGAATTGAATCTATTCAGTCTTGAACAAAGAAGACCCAGGGGACTTTTTTGACCTGAAAAAAGAAACAAGGACCAGGGGTCACAAATGGAGATTAGATAAAGGGGCATTCAGAACAGAAAATAGGAGGCACTTTTTTACACAGAGAATTGTGAGGGTCTGGAACCAATTCCCCAGTAATGTTGTTGAAGCTGACACCCTGGAATCATTCAAGAAGCTGCTTGATGAGACTCTGGGATCAATAAGCTACTAACAACCAAACAAGCAAGATGGGCTGAATGGCCTCCTCTCGTTTGTAAACTTTCTTATGTTCTTATGTTAAAGACATCCTACCATGCTTCCTTACAGATCGCTAATGCTCACAGCTTACACTGTGGGAGAAGAACCCATATTACCCTGTGCACAGCTATCTGCAAGGAAATGTTAGGAGAGGAAGCGGACAAAAAAATAAGGTTGATCCCCCTTTCTGACAATACTGCGTAACAAACGCAACCCTTACGCAACGTCAAATAACTAGTATTTTGTAACGGAAATATAAATAAACTACTCTGAAAAATATAAATTGCCAAAGCAGTAGGATTGCACGACAGAAAGAAGAAAATTGATGGACAAGGCAGGATTGTTTACAACACATATAATGTAATAGGAAGGACATTAAATCAAATGGCAACACCAGAATTCGAATAGTAGATGAAATGGGATAAGCAATGAACATTACAATTATAAAACACAGTATCAAACACTGATTAAGTAACAATTTGCACAAAAAGTGTTCCCCTATGCAGACATTTAACCCAGACAGTCCAGCACAGATCAAAGCTTTTAACAATGAATAACTTCATATAGACGGTATTGTACTGATTAAAGTGTTCAACAATTAGTCCATTAAAAGAGCCAAACGCCCTCCTTAGAGAAAAAAATGTCCAGAAAACCAAAACAAATAATTCAAGGAGAGTCCCGAGCTGTTGTCTTAGGTCTGTATTAAGACAAGGCAAAATCGGCGCCAGAACAGTTCAAACACAAAAAAAATAAACAAATGAGGCGTCTGCATGAAGTGCTCGTTCAACCCTGATTAATAAATAAATAAACAAATAAATGAGACTTCTGTACAAGGTGCTCGTTTAACCCTGATTAATTAATAAATAAATAAATAAATAAATAAATAAATAAATAAATGAGACTTCTGTACGAGGTGCTCGTTTAACCCTTATTAATAAATAAATAAATAAACAAATAAATGAGACTTCTGTACGAGGTGCTCGTTTAACCCTGATTAATAAATAAATAAATAAATAAACAAATAAATGAGACTTCTGTACGAGATGCTCGTTTAACCCAGATAAATAAATAAATAAACAAATAAATGAGACTTCTGTACGAGATGCTCGTTTAACCCAGATAAATAAATAAATAAACAAATAAATGAGACTTCTGTACGAGATGCTCGTTTAACCCATATAAATAAATAAATAAACAAATAAATGAGACTTCTGTACAAGGTGCTCGTTTAACCCTGATTAATAAATAAATAAATAAATAAACAAATAAATGAGACTTCTGTACGAGATGCTCGTTTAACCCAGTTAAAATAAATAAATGAGACTTCTGTACGAGGTGCTCGTTTAACCCAGTTAAAATAAATAAATGAGACTTCTGTACGAGGTGCTCGTTTAACCCAGTTAAAATAAATAAATGAGGCTTCTGTATGAGGCGCTCGTTTAACACAGATAAAATAAATAAATGAGACTTCTGTACGAGGTGCTCGTTTAACCCAGATAAAATAAATAAACAAATTATGGTAATATCCCCAAACAGTCAGTAACAGCATGGCCAATCCAGCAGCAAAAACAACAATATCCCTCCCCAGTTGGGGATCTCACCCAGCTCTTCCTCGGTGCTGTCACGCTTGGAGTTCCAGCCAGAAATTAAGACAAAAGTGAAGTTTGGGAAAATAAATGGACTAGTTGCTGTCACCGCTCTCAGGATAAAAAATAGTTGTATTCCGTGGATAGTTTAATTTGATCAGGATTTTAGATAACTGGATACTTTCAGGCTGGAAAATGGCAGATTAGATGAACTATTCTGTTTCTAACAAACCAAACGGGTGAGGCTTCCCTGTCTCTTCTTAGCAGAGCAGCCAACTTTTCCCTCAAACACACCATTTCAAAAACAAACAAACAAACACACACACACACACCAAAAAACAGACAACCACTGCAGAGGTGTTCCGCGTTCTGAACGAATACTTTGATCGATGTAGCCTTGATTGGCGTGAATGTTATGGAATCCGTACAGATGGTGCAGCTACAATGGCCGGGCGTCATTCAGGTCTGGTAACCTGAGTGAAGCAAGTTGTTCCAAATTGTCAGTCGATCTGGTGTTTCATTCATCGCGAAATGCTAGCCACCAAGACGATGAGTTTTCTTCATTAAGTTTTGAACCATGTCGTCAGAGTTAATGTAAATGTTATCAGAGCCAACACTCGCTTGTTTGCAAGGATGTGTGAAGAGAGGGGAGCGGAGCACACGCAGCTGCTACTACACACGGAGGTTCGTGGCTATCAAGAGAAAAGGTTCTCACTTGAACCTCGAAATGAACTCAGAGTGCTTCTGTTACAAAAGAAACCTGCCCTGACAGAAATGTTCAGTGATGATCAAATTTATCTGTTTGCATATTTTTGCTGATATTTTTTCACAGATGAATGAAATGAACTTGTCTCTTCAGGGTAAGGAGTTGAGCATATTTTGTCTGGCAGTTAAAGTGTGGGCATTTAAGCAGAAACTTTTGACATGGAGGAGGAAAGCTGGATTAAACATTTACGATGTTTCTGACCTTAGCTGAGGCTTTGTCATCTGGACTGAGTGATAAGCTGATTGAATTGTCCAATGACAACGGCCTGAAGGCAACCTTCGAGCAACACAGCTCGCTGGCTGCATTTTGGATCAGAGTGCAGCCTGAATATCCAGAGCTAAGCGACAACGCGCTGAAAAGCCTGGTCATGTTCGCACAACATATCGTTGCGAGGCTGGGTTCTCAGCTATGACGGTGATTAAAACAAAGGACAGAAACTGTGTGGACATCTGAAATCCTCTGCGAGTGGCTCTGTCCACATTTCAACCAAGAATCAAGCTTTTAGCAACAGGAAAACAAGCTGAAGTTTTGCATTAATTCACCAAAGAATTCAAGGGTGAGTAAAGTTTCACAGTTAATATATATATATAGATTAACAAGTAAAAATGTATTTCAAAGCTATCTTAAGTGTTTTTTTTAAAACTTAATAGGGCTGGGCCGCAGAGACCTGACTAATTTAAAAGCTGGTCCACGGAATCAAAAAGGTGGAAAAGCGCTGGTTTAGATTACCTGCTGTCCTGACCTTCAAGTGTGGTCTAAACAAACAAAGCTGATTCTTATATGTTAATTAAGAACATCTGTTTGGTAGAAAATAAAGAATAAATCATTGAGATTGAAGCATAACAAATAAGTAACAACTTAACTGATTAAATTGGTTTTAGAATGATTGTAAGTATGTTTTCCCAGTAAAATGTAAATGTTTATTGTGTTTTAATTCTTAAATTATTATTTTACTTTATTTATTGTATAACGTGTTTAACATGCTTGTAACGGTAATTTAGCTAGGAGAATGAAACTTACATTTGTATTCTTCTATGATCAATATAACTAAAGTTAGAACAAAATGAATTGTTGTTGTTTTTCCTGTTATTCTCCATGGCGGAGGGGACACTACCTGTGTTAATGACACACCTTTTGAAAAAGCATCATTCAAATGTTGTAAGCCAATGAAAGGGCTGATTTCAGTCAGGCATATCTTCCTGCTTGACACAGAAGTGATTGGATCACCAAAGTAAATTCCTCTTTGAGCACTATATTTAAATAAGCATCAACTCCTATCCTGGTTCAAATCTTATCTTTCTGATAGGCTTCAGTTCGTCTCTATTGGGGAGGTAAAATCGGCATTATCAGAAGTTGTCTGTGGTGTTCCGCAGGGCTCTATTTTATGTCCCTTGTTGTTTTCATTATATATGCTACCGTTAGGTGACATTATTGAGAGGAATGGTAATCAGCAAGAACTGCCAGACTTTCTATACAGCAAGGACAGTTTACGTGTTTTCAGGATATTGGCGCAGCAAAAGTAAATCAGCCAAAAGCACCATTTGACATTTAATTTGTAGTTACCAACACTCATAGGTGAAATGTAGAAATAAAAGTCAATACCTGTGTGACAGACAAAATTATTCTTTGTGATACATTTCCCTCCCAACCTGTGAGGAGGCAGTGTAAAGGGAACAGAGTGCCATGGACTGCATGGCCCGACAATTCATTCCCAGTGTTAGGTAGAAAGGGGGCACAGCTGCGGTACATTAAGTCATTGCCCCAGAGGGAAAGCGATGTGGCAACCGCATATTGGAGGAGAAACAGCTGCACTCGCTAACCAAGTGGGCGTGACTGAAGGTACAAATAGGGGACGTAGCTTTGTTTATGGTTAACGACTTCAACACCATGACGTATGCACGTACATCAAATGAAAACCCACTTACAGTACCATGCCGTACCTGCATATGTCAAGTTTCCCATTCTATTCTATGATGGGTTTCTTAGTCTAGTGTTTCAGGTTTCATTCTCTAAAGCTGTGCTAGTACTGTGGAATGTGCAATGAATATTGGAGGAGGGTCAGGTGACATTTGTATCCAATTGCATGTCATGTAACGATTCCAGTCTAGCTGTGGGTATTTAGAAGGCTGAGATATATTGCAGGAAGCCATTCAGCCTTTACAAGTATATATATATATATATATATATATATATATATATATATATATATATATATATATATATATATGTGTTTTAAATTATTATTTTTGGATGTATTATTAGTTTTACTTGTTTAGTTATAGTTTATATAGTTTTAGCGAAAGCTAAACATGGCAACGTACGTGGTCTTTCTATAATGAGAAACGGGAGTGAAGTTGGTTCGGAGGATTTCGATACCAGCTACAGTGATGCTAACTTATCACTCAGCAATGATGATGAAGAGGAAGTGGAGCCAAGAACAGTACAAAACTGAACAAACAGAAGAGCATGCAGCTACTTTACAGGTAAACCAGCTGCAAATGGGAAGCTGTTTGGTTTGAAATGGCAGTACTGTGACCAAATACTATCAAAACACAGCACTGGGTACAGGCAATGCGGTAGCCAGATCCATCACAATGCCTGCGCAAAGTAGCTGTGTACACGCCTTTGTGACTATCCCTCCAACACAAGGGAAGCAGAGACCGCAAAAAAGGTGCAGGGTCTGCTACAAAAATGAAAACAAAAGAAAAGACACAAGAAAAATGTGCAGTGGTTGCGAAGGCAACCCTGGGTTCTGTTGTATTGAACATTTCAATAAATGGCACAGAGCAAGTTGATAATGGCACATGTTTTGATGTTGTTTGATTTTATTTGATAATTACTGTTTACTGATTATTATTGTTATTATCGTTATTAGCAACGTTTTTGTTTTCATTGTTAAAAAAACAAAAAAACGTTTTTTATCTCTATATTGATTATGGGTTTCATTTTTACATCTGAAGTTGAAGTGGTTAAGAGAAACTCTGAAGGACAAAAGTAAAATAAGCATGTTTAGTGTTTTTTTGTTTTGTCAAGTCTAATTGTACTGTTTGTTATTTATTAGACGGCTAACATGATCCAGAGCTGTCCCTACAGGCCAGCACTTACCAGGACATCACTGCACTTTGTTTCACAAAGAACTGTATTTACACCACAAGCACTTTAGCATGCACTGTGGACTTGTGTATGTGTTTTGTGTTTCTATATCTATCTATTCATATATATATATCTATATATATATATATATATATATATTTATTTATATATATATATATATATATATATATATATATATATAGATAGATAGATAGATAGATAGATAGATAGATAGATAGATAGATAGATAGATAGATGGATATATATATATATATAGACATATCTATAGATATATATATATTAAAAAAACAGTTACCTGCATAAAAATATCAAACGCTAAGTGACTGAGTCAGGGCGACCACAACAGGTACTGCGGTTCAGACACCGAGCGTGCACACATGATGCATGGCTCGTGTCTCGCCATGTCATAAATGCCGTATCGATATCGTATAGTCGAAGCAGGGTAATAATGCAAAAGAGTCGGAAGTGCCGTGCGTTGTAAGTTGAAGCGTCGTAAGTCGAGGAGCGCCTTTATAATGCATTTAAAATATATAATAATTTGTTATTTTTTTCAAATCACCAACCTCTCCAAAAAAAAAAGGACACACAGCCCCATAGTCTGAGAACCGCTGTTCTACAGGATTCTCGTATCTTTTGCTACAAAACACTAATGCAGCATCTGTAACTATTGCAACAATAGAAATTGCAACAATGCAACAATAGAAATTGGTACTGTGGTAGGAGAATCTTTTCCAGATTTTGAACTTTCAATCCCTACTTTAGGTAGGAATTCCAGCTGTAAATCTCCCTCCCGACCAGAAGGTTGGTGGTATGCTTCCTCCTAGATGGGCAGCCTCGACGGTAGGTTGAAACCGGAAGGTGACCATAATAGGGGAGCATGTAGTTGCACGTAACCGGAAGGACTCCATTGCAATAAGCTGTGGGACGGCCCTCTATTGGAGAAACCATGGCGACGGGTTGATTGCAGGGAGGAGTTTGTCGGTACAAAGGGGAAGCAGATACGTCAGTACTCGCTCTTGTGCTGAAAGCTTAATACAGCTGGAGCTTGTGTTTTGTTATTGTTTTTGATGTGCTTTGTAGAGGAGGAGTAAGAGTCGGGAGCTGCAGCCACGTAGCCAGCACTAAACCCGGAGCACATCCCTCACAGCACAGCACAGCACTCACCACTATTCCTGGAGGAAAGCAGCACATTTTCCTGCACGGAGGATTGTGGTTTAGGAGTGTATTCTTTTTGTTTAGAACAGGACTGTAACCTGACGTGTTCCCCCCAATACCATTGCTGGTAAAGGGGTGGATTATTATTATTATTATTATTATTATTATTATTATTATTATTATTTAGCTCATTTAAAATAAACACAGATATTTTGGGAGAATACTGTCTGGACATTGCATTGTTTTACCACACCACTCACATCCTGTTCACAGTAGGATACCTGAAAATGTAACTATGGGAGAGGAAAAATATTTTATCAAAACTTTTCCAAAAGGTTTGATAACTCTTCAACTAATCTGGCCTTTTGACAATGATGAGAAGTACCAATGTAAGATTGAAAGTGATCATATAGTTTTGTCAGAAGGAATTGATTCTTGTGACTCTAAAGTTGTCATTACATTAAGTACAGTGGAACTGTCTGATGAAATTGAAAATTGAGTAGAGAATGGAAAAAATTAATTAAATGATGAATTCATGAAAATGGTTGAAAGTAATGTACTGAGCAGTGCAGCCAAAAATTGCATCAAATGTTCATTTATTTTCAAGATCTGTTTGCAAAAGGCACTTACGATTGTGGTGTCACAGATTTACATGTAAAAAAGATTCCTACATATCCAGATAGGAAACCAGAGTATGTAAAATAATATAGAATTCCACTAGCGGAAGAACACACAGTACTGCAAGGTGAAATGTGAATTGCGCTGTTGCATGGTTTAATAATGAACAAAATAAAATGTTTAAACAAAAACAGCAAAAAGGCACTTGAGGCCAAAATAAAATAGACAAACAAAACGAACAGACACTAACAAACGGCATGAACACTAAACACAAAACAATTATGGTGCTGGTGCTTCTAGCAGTCGTAGCAGTTATTTATTTTTATTATTATTATTATTATTATTATTATGTTTATTATTATTATTATTATTATTATTATTATTACCTCCTCACTCTGTCCAGTTCTTTCGCCCTGAACACACAACCCCGAGTGAGTAAAACATGACTGAATAAATATATACTGTTGTGCCGGGATTCAATTACTAATTAATTATTCACTTGAATCCCAGCACGTGAACTAATTTGTGCAACCCCATGCTCACATACTACTACATACTTTAAATGCATGTGAAGTGTTTGTGCAATCCCAGTGCCTAAATACAACTATATATTTTAAATAACTCAGCTACACAGACCCATTTATATCCCGTGCAGCAATGTCTATACACCAACATTAACACTCCACACGCAATACAGAACACATAATACGCACGGGGCGGGCACTTGGCCACAGTCTTGGTTACATGTATGGAAAGTTAATGGTATGCTTCAACTTCAATGCATAAACCTGTGACTAATTTAGGCATTATCTTAGCTGATTTAGTTTCAGAGTATGGTCTGAATATTTACTGGGAAAAAAGTACAAAGTCATTCTAAAACTCAGGGAACTGATAAACAGGGTAATGGTTTAGCTGATTCTTTAGCAAAGGAAGGAGCTATCGCTGGTAATTTATGGGAATGTTCCACAAAGAGAACAGTAGAGATTAAAGTAACTACTCGACAACAGGCAGCTAATGCTAAACCAGACACAGTAACACAGCTCTACACAGATCAACCAGATTATGACCTAATACAAATGCAAAAGGAATATGATACAGTAGGGAAATGTATAGGTTTGTTTCTGACCCTGTAAAGATCATGTTTAGCCAAAATAATACATTTCAATTATTCAAGGACTTATTAGTCAGGATTGATAAAACAGGAACCCCAAAGTGGGTGGTCCCTTTAAGACACAGAGGAATAATGCTTCAACAGACACATGATGAGTCATGTGGTTGTCACAGGGGGGGATAAAAATATGTATGACACACTTAAGCAAGTAGCTTATTGGCCAAATATGTACAGTGATGTTATAAATTATGTAAAAGGATGCATAATTTGCTGTCAGTTTCAACCCCCTTCCAGTAGGCATACAGCACCGTTGCAAACTAAAGGAGTAGTGTTACCATGGTCAGACATACAGATTGATTGGATAGGTCAGGTTACAAGGTGGAGGAAATAAATATTTACTTACAGTAACTTGTTGTTTTACAAAATGAATAGAGTGCATTCCTGTACTGAATAACACAGCCGAAACAACGGCTTTACTGTTGTAAATCATTTGTTTTCTAGATGGGGCCTACCTTTGAAAATAGAATCTGACAAGGGATCGCACTTCACTGCTGAGATCTTGGAAAATGTATGGCAAACCTTGGGTGTATTTCTTACCGTCCTGAATCGTCCGGACAAATAGAGAGATCTAACCAAACCATAATTAATATCCTAAAGAAATATATTTCTACATCAGGGAAAGATTGGGATAGAAAACTACCATTGGTTTTGATGGCTATAAGATTCACCCCAAATACTTCAACTAAAATTACACCCTTTCAAATGATGACTGGTAGAGAAATGATTATACCTATACATCTACTGCAGTAGTTTTCAAACTGGGGTACGCAAGCTCTCGTTAGGGGGTACGTGAGAAAAATCCTGTAGGGTGAACAACTGATTTTTTTTTTACCACATTTTAGTACTTTGTGACTTAACACTAGAACGACCAAGGCACCCATTTTGACCATTGTTTTAATTTTAATTTTAATTGCGGTGCGTGTGTTTAAGAGACGGAGCTGTGCTTTCCTGACTTTTCCTTAATATATGTACTAATTACCCTGACAAAGAAACAATCGCGTAGCTGCAAAAATTAGTGAGATAAAATACCATCATACGTATTCTGACCAGGAGCGGTCAAATTGATAGATGCATATAAAACATATTATTATTTGTATTTATCAGTCAGAAGAAGAGCGACCAGAATTATTCCTGGTTTAAAAGGCATGTCATATGCAGACAGGCTAAAATAATTGAATTTATGCAGTCTTGAACAAAGAATACTAAGCAGCGATCAGATTCCAGACATTCTTTGAAGATTACACCTTTAGAAGGATGTGAGACTTAAGAGGATTATAAATTGAAATAACTAGTTTTTGGTCTGTTTTACAAACCACTCCTACTGTGAAGAGCAATCACACGTGACTTTGTTAAACAAATTCAGATTGTTATCAGAATTGAGTACCCAGCTTCAAATGATATGTTTCACAGGGATTAAAATGACAGTCTCCCTGATTTTTCTAAACCTGTCAAACATAGTGAAACAGTGCCATCTAGTGGAGAATGGAACTACAAGTCGAACTGAAATTAGTTATCAAATTTAGAACAAAGAAATGCAGTCACACAATGGAATTACAATTCTCAATAAAACAGAATTCAGCAAGAATTATGAGAATATGAACCTTTTTGTTCAAAATTAATAAAGTAATATCACATTCAAATCTCTTTGTTGGATTAACTGGATGGACATGAAAACGTTTCCAAGATTGAACATTGTCATTGACATTTGAAAAGCTTCTAAACATATTAGAATTAAAATCTTGATGAATAAGTATTCTAAAAGGTCCTGCAAGGAAATATCATGACCGCGTAGAATACATGTTTTAAAATATAATTTCTTGCAAGAAGACATAAGTGTTATTTAGTATTAGCAAGTTTGAAATAATGTAGGGGAGAAGGAATCTGAAATATATAAAAGACTATGAGGTATCATATTTAAGTTATAGCTAAAAAGGACAGTTTGCTTAGAATATGATAAAAGTGTCAATGAAGGGCGTTGACTTTTTCCAGACCTCATTCGAAAGGAACACCTCTGATGAAGAATTTACCAATACGATGACTGAGTCCTGATTGAGGACTTACCAATGGAATGACAAGTAGAGTCGACCAATTGAATAACAATAAATCTAAGAGACACACCTATTCTCAAATGTTATAAAAATTCAAATACAGGACATGATATATATCAATATAGCTATCTCTCCCTCACCTGCTCATCAAAATCAAGACCACCTGATTCCTGATTCCTGGTTCCTGTTTATTTATGCTGGAGTGAACTCAAAAGACTGCTTGTTTGACTGCTTTACTACTAAAGAAAATATTCCTGCTACAAGTGAACTCCAAGACTGTGAACTTTTGGACAAAAGAAAAACTTTGTCATCACATGGACTCAACGCACTGCGAGAAAGACTACCCAATAACAACTACACGCTTCACTGCAACGCTGACTTCAAATAACTACACACACGCTGTCGTGGTAAATATATATTTAGTTTACAACATCTTGATGGTGCCGCCAATATTTATATACATTTGCAATCTATTAAACATGTTAAATGCTTGATGTAAACTGCTAAAATAACTTTAGAATGTGCCAATACAATTATTAAATTTATTTAGCTTATTTTAAGACATTTCATAAAATATACTGTGCAAACTTAACTGATTGAATTACTTCTAAAATTTCTATAATCTAGATGGTTTTAACTAACTAAGTCAAACTTTCTGGGTATCAGAAAAACGAATGATACTTTATATTATTTTGATACAGTAGTTTTTATAGACCTTTGATATTTTTTCTTAACATGGTATAACTTTGTTCTTAAATACATGATTAAATGAAACTTGATACTGTAAAGATTATTTGGACTATTACATTTTTGTTAACAATTTTATAACCATTTACATTTATTAAAAATTAGAGTTTTTCTGCACTGGTCACGTAATTTGAACGAACGCTGAATTTATAAATTAAATTGTATTTTTAGTACAATTTAATTTATAAATTATGGAGAGCCAATGGGGACAGTGGATTGATTCATGGGAGGCAAGATATCTATCTCTGTTCTCCCGAAATTCTCCCAAATGAGGCTACCACCTCAGGGTTTGCCTCCACTCTGAAACGCTGGGACCCTCCTTAAGAGGAAGTCAGCTGTCCTGTTTTTTTCACCCTGACCCTCACCCTGGCTCGGCCAATTGAGCGCCACCCCCTGGAACCTCCCGTCCTCGGTCGGCAAAGGAATAGCCTGGACTCGAACTCGCGACGTCCAGACTGTAGAGCGCATCCTGCACTCCACACGGAATGCCTTTACTGGATGCGCCACTCGGGAGCCCCCAAGAGCTGAATAGTTCTAAACAGGCGGCTATTCTCTGCACTCTGCCGTCCGACAGAGTAGACAGCATGGATCTGAAGTCCAAGCACACTCCTAGATAGGAGGCTGTCTGAGGTGTAAGATGGCTTTTCGCATGATTCACCATAAGACCCAACCGTTGAAGGTGGACGATAACCAGTAACATGTGAGCGTCTGCCTGAGCTGGAGACTAGGCACAATGAGCCAGTCGTCCAAATAATAGAGTACTTTGATACCTTTGAGTCTCAATGGGGCTCGTATAACTTCCCTGTGCTTGAAAAAGGCATCGGGAGCTAGAGAAATGTTCCTTGAAAGGCAAACAGCAGGTACTTAAGTGCGCCGGTTTTCATGGGGATATGGAAATTGGCATCTTTGAAGTCCACTGTGGTGAACCAGTTGCCTGGCCATGAACGACTGCAACAGCTGTTGCATTGTCAACATTTTGAACCTCCTTTGGCTGAGAATGCGGTTGAGGATTAGTCTGAGGCCACCATCCCACTTGGGCATGGAGTAGAACCTGTCCTCCAACTGGAGGGGGTATACCATATGAATAGCCCGTTTTTGCAGCAGAGACACCACAGAGTTGTCCTGTTGGTCCATGACTGATGCTGCAGTGAGTAGCCGGTCTGAACGGTAATAAGCACCCAGATGTCTGTGGTGCACTGACGCCAATACTCCAGATGGCTCCCAGGAATGCCAGCTCCTAGGGACTGCTCTACTCTGAAATACTGAAATTGTCAGTACTGGGAGTAGCTGGCTTTGTAGTCGACGCTGAGCGGCTGGTGTCGGTGCACAACTACATTGAGGCTACAACACTCAGGAGCTGAACCTGACAAAGCCTGAAGCAGCGAGTGTGTGTGAGAGTGTGTGAGTCGGCTCCTCCACTACCTGCTCTGAAGGAGAAAGAGTAAGACACATACGAAGCCGCTCCAATTTTCTCAAGGAGTCAAAGACACCAGCGTGTGGGAGAAACAGGGTTCAGCCAGTGAAAAACACAAAAAAAGAAAGGTTTGACCATTAAAACGAGGGGAGAGACAGTCCGCCACAGCAGGTCTTCCTGTCGCTGTGTCGGGGATGACCCACTCTGCCACAGAGCTCGACTCCAGAAGAGGGCGGACTCACTCAGACACTCCCTTTCCTCAGAAAAATTATAAAAGAGTGTTACGTAACTCACTACAAAATAGCTTTTCGTGAGCTAGAGAGCAGCGGGAGTCTCAATCTGTGCTCGAATGATGTCGGGGAGGGCCAACCATTTGATGGACTGGTTCTGGGCGGGCCCAGAAGAGGTTTAGTATAATCATTCATTGAAAGAGCATGGAAACAAGGGTTCTCCCATTTATAATGGAAGGTTTCCTGACTGAAGGAGAAGTGCAAATTTGTCATGCAGATATACTGCAGTAATATTTTATTCTTACCTCTGAAGAGGATTCTCCAGTGCTTTTGCTTGAACACTGGGCTGCTGAGCTTGCCCAGTAGGGGAAGATATTGGCTGAAACTCTCAATGAGCTCCTTGGTCTGTCTGAGAACGCCATCGTCCACTGGGAGGGACAGAGATAGCTGCGTTGCCATCAACAACCCCTCGTTAACCTTCTCCAGGGCATGTGCCACATTGAACTGCAAGATAATAAAAAGAGATTCAGCTCATCTAAAAAAAAAAAAAAAAAAAGCAATTTCTGATTAAACTTTGGACGCTTTGCAAGAAGATTTGTATGATATTCAATGGGCTGGCAGTGATGGGCATCTCCTTGTTCAAGCAGAAGGCAGATGGTGTTGATGGACCTTAGTGTTTTTACAGCTCATCTCTCCAGTAGCTATTGACGGATAATGTTGCCTTCAGTAAAAATAAGTATTTGAACTCTAGGGGATCAAGAAATTGCAAGACTATAAAGTAAGGCAGATATACTTCTAAAAATGGTAATTACATATTTGGTACAACATGTGTTCTTTCAAAACTAC
>NW_026708866.1:0-32781 GCF_902713425.1 Acipenser ruthenus
TTTGTTTTATTTCTTTGATCACCAACTGCCACGACAACACACTCGTATTTTTTATGCAGTACTCCTGACGAACTTCACCCATTGCCCGCATCGTACCGGCTCTTAAGGTAGCTTGTGTTGGAGCAGCAGGACAAGCTCGCCATCCCGCCCGCTGCTTTCCTGCATTATTGCTCACCAAAACACAACGCACCCAGGGGAGAGATACCATGGTAAATAGGTAACCTATTTACCATGGTATCCCTCCCCTGCGGCGGCTGCTCTTGATCTCCGGCTGCTCTTGATCTCCGTGAACGCACGCGCTGTCTCCAAACCTTGCAGAGCAGCACATTGAAGCGCTTGAAAACACAGCACAACATTCCCTAATAACACTTGCAATGCATTATGACTTCAAAGGTATGGCTTTAGGTCTATGACATTATTATTTATTGATTTTATTTTGTTTTATTTCTTTGATCACCAACTGCCACGACAACACACTCGTATTTTTTATGCAGTACTCCTGACGATCTTCACCCATTGCCCGCATCGTACCGGCTCTTAAGGTAGCTTGTGTTGGAGCAGCAGGACAAGCTCGCCATCCCGCCCGCTGCTTTCCTGCATTATTGCTCACCAAAACCGTTCGCCGAAACAAAAATAGGTAAATAGGTAACCTATTTACCATGGTATCTCTCCCCTGGATGCCTTGTGTTTTGCGCCGGCTGCTCTTGATCTCCGTGAACGCACCCGCTGTCTCCAAACCTTGCAGAGCAGCACATTGAAGCGCTTGAAAACACAGCACAACATTCCCTAATAACACTTGCAATGCATTATGACTTCAAAGGTATGGCTTTAGGTCTATGACATTTTTATTTATTGATTTTATTTTGTTTTATTTCTTTGATCACCAACTGCCACGACAACACACTCGTATTTTTTATGCAGTACTCCTGACGAACTTCACCCATTGCCCGCATCGTACCGGCTCTTAAGGTAGCTTGTGTTGGAGCAGCAGGACAAGCTCGCCATCCCGCCCGCTGCTTTCCTGCATTATTGCTCACCAAAACACAACGCACCCAGGGGAGAGATACCATGGTAAATAGGTAACCTATTTACCATGGTATCCCTCCCCTGCGGCGGCTGCTCTTGATCTCCGGCTGCTCTTGATCTCCGTGAACGCACGCGCTGTCTCCAAACCTTGCAGAGCAGCACATTGAAGCGCTTGAAAACACAGCACAACATTCCCTAATAACACTTGCAATGCATTATGACTTCAAAGGTATGGCTTTAGGTCTATGACATTATTATTTATTGATTTTATTTTGTTTTATTTCTTTGATCACCAACTGCCACGACAACACACTCGTATTTTTTATGCAGTACTCCTGACGAACTTCACCCATTGCCCGCATCGTACCGGCTCTTAAGGTAGCTTGTGTTGGAGCAGCAGGACAAGCTCGCCATCCCGCCCGCTGCTTTCCTGCATTATTGCTCACCAAAACCGTTCGCCGAAACAAAAAAAAGGTAAATAGGTAACCTATTTACCATGGTATCTCTCCCCTGGATGCCTTGTGTTTTGCGCCGGCTGCTCTTGATCTCCGTGAACGCACCCGCTGTCTCCAAACCTTGCAGAGCAGCACATTGAAGCGCTTGAAAACACAGCACAACATTCCCTAATAACACTTACAATGCATTATGACTTCAAAGGTATGGCTTTAGGTCTATGACATTTTTATTTATTGATTTTATTTTGTTTTATTTCTTTGATCACCAACTGCCACGACAACACACTCGTATTTTTTATGCAGTACTCCTGACGAACTTCACCCATTGCCCGCATCGTACCGGCTCTTAAGGTAGCTTGTGTTGGAGCAGCAGGACAAGCTCGCCATCCCTCCCGCTGCTTTCCTGCATTATTGCTCACCAAAACCGTTCGCCGAAACAAAAATAGGTAAATAGGTAACCTATTTACCATGGTATCTCTCCCCTGGGTGCCTTGTGTTTTGCGCCGGCTGCTCTTGATCTCCGTGAACGCACCCGCTGTCTCCAAACCTTGCAGAGCAGCACATTGAAGCGCTTGAAAACACAGCACAACATTCCCTAATAACACTTGCAATGCATTATGACTTCAAAGGTATGGCTTTAGGTCTATGACATTATTATTTATTGATTTTATTTTGTTTTATTTCTTTGATCACCAACTGCCACGACAACACACTCGTATTTTTTATGCAGTACTCCTGACGAACTTCACCCATTGCCCGCATCGTACCGGCTCTTAAGGTAGCTTGTGTTGGAGCAGCAGGACAAGCTCGCCATCCCGCCGGCTGCTTTCCTGCATTATTGCTCACCAAAACACAACGCACCCAGGGGAGAGATACCATGGTAAATATGAAACCTATTTACCATGGTATCCCTCCCCTGCGGCGGCTGCTCTTGATCTCCGGCTGCTCTTGATCTCCGTGAACGCACGCGCTGTCTCCAAACCTTGCAGAGCAGCACATTGAAGCGCTTGAAAACACAGCACAACATTCCCTAATAACACTTGCAATGCATTATGACTTCAAAGGTATGGCTTTAGGTCTATGACATTATTATTTATTGATTTTATTTTGTTTTATTTCTTTGATCACCAACTGCCACGACAACACACTCGTATTTTTTATGCAGTACTCCTGACGAACTTCACCCATTGCCCGCATCGTACCGGCTCTTAAGGTAGCTTGTGTGGGAGCAGCAGGACAAGCTCGCCATCCTGCCCGCTGCTTTCCTGCATTATTGCTCACCAAAACACAACGCACCCAGGGGAGAGATACCATGGTAAATAGGTAACCTATTTACCATGGTATCCCTCCCCTGCGGCGGCTGTTCTTGATCTCCGGCTGCTCTTGATCTCCGTGAACGCACGCGCTGTCTCCAAACCTTGCAGAGCAGCACATTGAAGCGCTTGAAAACACAGCACAACATTCCCTAATAACACTTGCAATGCATTATATCTTCAAAGGTATGGCTTTAGGTCTATGACATTATTATTTATTGATTTTATTTTGTTTTATTTCTTTGATCACCAACTGCCACGACAACACACTCGTATTTTTTATGCAGTACTCCTGACGAACTTCACCCATTGCCCGCATACTACCGGCTCTTAAGGTAGCTTGTGTTGGAGCAGCAGGACAAGCTCGCCATCCCGCCCGCTGCTTTCCTGCATTATTGCTCACCAAAACCGTTCGCCGAAACAAAAATAGGTAAATAGGTAACCTATTTACCATGGTATCTCTCCCCTGGGTGCCTTGTGTTTTGCGCCGGCTGCTCTTGATCTCCGTAAACGCACCCGCTGTCTCCAAACCTTGCAGAGCAGCACATTGAAGCGCTTGAAAACACAGCACAACATTCCCTAATAACACTTGCAATGCATTATGACTTCAAAGGTATGGCTTTAGGTCTATGACATTATTATTTATTGATTTTATTTTGTTTTATTTCTTTGATCACCAACTGCCACGACAACACACTCGTATTTTTTATGCAGTACTCCTGACGAACTTCACCCATTGCCCGCATCGTACCGGCTCTTAAGGTAGCTTGTGTTGGAGCAGCAGGACAAGCTCGCCATCCCGCCCGCTGCTTTCCTGCATTATTGCTCACCAAAACACAACGCACCCAGGGGAGAGATACCATGGTAAATAGGTAACCTATTTACCATGGTATCCCTCCCCTGCGGCGGCTGCTCTTAATCTCCGGCTGCTCTTGATCTCCGTGAACGCACGCGCTGTCTCCAAACCTTGCAGAGCAGCACATTGAAGCGCTTGAAAACACAGCACAACATTCCCTAATAACACTTGCAATGCATTATGACTTCAAAGGTATGGCTTTAGGTCTATGACATTATTATTTATTGATTTTATTTTGTTTTATTTCTTTGATCACCAACTGCCACAACAACACACTCGTATTTTTTATGCAGTACTCCTGACGAACTTCACCCATTGCCCGCATCGTACCGGCTCTTAAGGTAGCTTGTGTGGGAGCAGCAGGACAAGCTCGCCATCCCGCCCGCTGCTTTCCTGCATTATTGCTCACCAAAACACAACGCACCCAGGGGAGAGATACCATGGTAAATAGGTAACCTATTTACCATGGTATCCCTCCCCTGCGGCGGCTGTTCTTGATCTCCGGCTGCTCTTGATCTCCGTGAACGCACGCGCTGTCTCCAAACCTTGCAGAGCAGCACATTGAAGCGCTTGAAAACACAGCACAACATTCCCTAATAACACTTGCAATGCATTATGACTTCAAAGGTATGGCTTTAGGTCTATGACATTATTATTTATTGATTTTATTTTGTTTTATTTCTTTGATCACCAACTGCCACGACAACACACTCGTATTTTTTATGCAGTACTCCTGACGAACTTCACCCATTGCCCGCATCGTACCGGCTCTTAAGGTAGCTTGTGATGGAGCAGCAGGACAAGCTCGCCATCCCGCCCGCTGCTTTCCTGCATTACTGCTCACCAAAACCGTTCGCCGAAACAAAAATAGGTTAATAGGTAACCTATTTACCATGGTATCTCTCCCCTGGGTGCCTTGTGTTTTGCGCCGGCTGCTCTTGATCTCCGTGAACGCACCCGCTGTCTCCAATCCTTGCAGAGCAGCACATTGAAGCGCTTGAAAACACAGCACAACATTCCCTAATAACACTTGTAATGCATTATGACTTCAAGGGTAAGACTTTAAGTCTATGACATTATTATTTATTGATTTTATTTTGTTTTTTTTCTTTGATCACCACTGCCACGACAACACACTCGTTTTTTTATGCAGTACTCCTGACGAACTTCACCCATTGCCCGCATCGTACCGGCTCTTAAGGTAGCTTGTGTTGGAGCAGCAGGACAAGCTCGCCATCCCGCCCGCTGCTTTCCTGCATTATTGCTCACCAAAACACAACGCACCCAGGGGAGAGATACCATGGTAAATAGGTAACCTATTTACCATGGTATCCCTCCCCTGCGGCGGCTGCTCTTGTTCTCCGGCTGCTCTTGATCTCCGTGAACGCACGCGCTGTCTCCAAACCTTGCAGAGCAGCACATTGAAGCGCTTGAAAACACAGCACAACATTCCCTAATAACACTTGCAATGTATTATGACTTCAAAGGTATGGCTTTAGGTCTATAACATTATTATTTATTGATTTTATTTTGTTTTATTTCTTTGATCACCAACTGCCACGACAACACACTCGTTTTTTTATGCAGTACTCCTGACGAACTTCACCCATTGCCCGCATCGTACCGGCTCTTAAGGTAGCTTGTGTTGGAGCAGCAGGACAAGCTCGCCATCCCGCCCTCTGCTTTCCTGCATTATTGCTCACCAAAACACAACGCACCCAGGGGAGAGATACCATGGTAAATATGTAACCTATTTACCATGGTATCCCTCCCCTGCGGCGGCTGCTCTTGATCTCCGGCTGCTCTTGATCTCCGTGAACGCACGCGCTGTCTCCAAACCTTGCAGAGCAGCACATTGAAGCGCTTGAAAACACAGCACAACATTCCCTAATAACACTTGCAATGCATTATGACTTCAAAGGTATGGCTTTAGGTCTATGACATTATTATTTATTGATTTTATTTTGTTTTATTTCTTTGATCACCAACTGCCACAACAACACACTCGTATTTTTTATGCAGTACTCCTGAAGAACTTCACCCATTGCCCGCATCGTACCGGCTCTTAAGGTAGCTTGTGTGGGAGCAGCAGGACAAGCTCGCCATCCTGCCCGCTGCTTTCCTGCATTATTGCTCACCAAAACACAACGCACCCAGGGGAGAGATACCATGGTAAATAGGTAACCTATTTACCATGGTATCCCTCCCCTGCGGCGGCTGCTCTTGATCTCCGGCTGCTCTTGATCTCCGTGAACGCACGCGCTGTCTCCAAACCTTGCAGAGCAGCACATTGAAGCGCTTGAAAACACAGCACAACATTCCCTAATAACACTTGCAATGCATTATGACTTCAAAGGTATGGCTTTAGGTCTATGACATTATTATTTATTGATTTTATTTTGTTTTATTTCTTTGATCACCAACTGCCACGACAACACACTCGTATTTTTTATGCAGTACTCCTGACGAACTTCACCCATTGCCCGCATCGTACCGGCTCTTAAGGTAGCTTGTGTTGGAGCAGCAGGACAAGCTCGCCATCCCGCCCGCTGCTTTCCTGCATTATTGCTCACCAAAACCGTTCGCCGAAACAAAAATAGGTAAATAGGTAACCTATTTACCATGGTATCTCTCCCCTGGGTGCCTTGTGTTTTGCGCCGGCTGCTCTTGATCTCCGTGAACGCACCCGCTGTCTCCAAACCTTGCAGAGCAGCACATTGAAGCGCTTGAAAACACAGCACAACATTCCCTAATAACACTTGTAATGCATTATGACTTCAAAGGTAAGACTTTAAGTCTATGACATTATTATTTATTGATTTTATTTTGTTTTATTTCTTTGATCACCAACTGCCACGACAACACACTCGTATTTTTTATGCAGTACTCCTGACGAACTTCACCCATTGCCCGCATCGTACCGGCTCTTAAGGTAGCTTGTGTTGGAGCAGCAGGACAAGCTCGCCATCCCGCCCGCTGCTTTCCTGCATTACTGCTCACCAAAACCGTTCGCCGAAACAAAAATAGGTTAATAGGTAACCTATTTACCATGGTATCTCTCCCATGGGTGCCTTGTGTTTTGCGCCGGCTGCTCTTGATCTCCGTGAATGCACCCGCTGTCTCCAAACCTTGCAGAGCAGCACATTGAAGCGCTTGAAAACACAGCACAACATTCCCTAATAACACTTGTAATGCATTATGACTTCAAAGGTAAGACTTTAAGTCTATGACATTATTATTTATTGATTTTATTTTGTTTTATTTCTTTGATCACCAACTGCCACGACAACACACTCGTTTTTTTATGCAGTACTCCTGACGAACTTCACCCATTGCCCGCATCGTACCGGCTCTTAAGGTAGCTTGTGTTGGAGCAGCAGGACAAGCTCGCCATCCCGCCCGCTGCTTTCCTGCATTATTGCTCACCAAAACACAACGCACCCAGGGGAGAGATACCATGGTAAATAGGTAACCTATTTACCATGGTATCCCTCCCCTGCGGCGGCTGCTCTTGATCTCCGGCTGCTCTTGATCTCCGTGAACGCACCCGCTGTCTCCAAACCTTGCAGAGCAGCACATTGAAGCGCTTGAAAACACAGCACAACATTCCCTAATAACACTTGTAATGCATTATGACTTCAAAGGTATGACTTTAAGTCTATGACATTATTATTTATTGATTTTATTTTGTTTTATTTCTTTGATCACCAACTGCCACGACAACACACTCGTTTTTTTATGCAGTACTACTGACGAACTTCACCCATTGCCCGCATCGTACCGGCTCTTAAGGTAGCTTGTGTTGGAGCAGCAGGACAAGCTCGCCATCCCGCCCGCTGCTTTCCTGCATTATTGCTCAACAAAACACAATGCACCCAGGTTAGAGATACCATGGTAAATAGGTAACCTATTTACCATGGTATCCCTCCCCTGCGGCGGCTGCTCTTGATCTCTGGCTGCTCTTGATCTCCGTGAACGCACCCGCTGTCTCCAAACCTTGCAGAGCAGCACATTGAAGCGCTTGAAAACACAGCACAACATTCCCTAATGACACTTGCAATGCATTATGACTTCAAAGGTATGACTTTAAGTCTATGACATTATTATTTATTGATTTTATTTTGTTTTATTTCTTTGATCACCAACTGCCATGACAACACACTCGTTTTTTTATGCAGTACTCCTGACGAACTTCACCCATTGCCCGCATCGTACCGGCTCTTAAGGGAGCTTGTGTTGGAGCAGCAGGACAAGCTCGCCATCCCGCCCGCTGCTTTCCTGCATTATTGCTCACCAAAACACAATGCACCCAGGGGAGAGATCCCTCCCCTGCGGCGGCTGCTCTTGATCTCCGGCTGCTCTTGATCTCCGTGAACGCACCCGCTGTCTCCAAACCTTGCAGAGCAGCACATTGAAGCGCTTGAAAACACAGCACAACATTCCCTAATAACACTTGCAATGCATTATGACTTCAAAGGTATGGCTTTAGGTCTATGACATTATTATTTATTGATTTTATTTTGTTTTATTTCTTTGATCACCAACTGCCATGACAACACTCTCGTTTTTTTATGCAGTACTCCTGAAGAACTTCACCCATTGCCCGCATCGTACCGGCTCTTAAGGTAGCTTGTGTTGGAGCAGCAGGACAAGCTCGCCATCCCGCCCGCTGCTTTCCTGCATTATTGCTCACCAAAACACAACGCACCCAGGTTAGAGATACCATGGTAAATAGGTAACCTATTTACCATGGTATCCCTCCCCTGCGGCGGCTGCTCTTGATCTCCGGCTGCTCTTGATCTCCGTGAACGCACCCGCTGTCTCCAAACCTTGCAGAGCAGCACAATGAAGCGCTTGAAAACACAGCACAACATTCCCTAATAACACTTGCAATGCATTATGACTTCAAAGGTATGACTTTAAGTCTATGACATTATTATTTATTGATTTTATTTTGTTTTATTTCTTTGATCACCAACTGCCACGACAACACACTCGTTTTTTTATGCAGTACTCCTGACGAACTTCACCCATTGCCCGCATCGTACCGGCTCTTAAGGGAGCTTGTGTTGGAGCAGCAGGACAAGCTCGCCATCCCGCCCGCTGCTTTCCTGCATTATTGCTCACCAAAACACAATGCACCCAGGGGAAGATCCCTCCCCTGCGGCGGCTGCTCTTGATCTCCGGCTGCTCTTGATCTCCGTGAACGCACCCGCTGTCTCCAAACCTTGCAGAGCAGCACATTGAAGCGCTTGAAAACACAGCACAACATTCCCTAATAACACTTGCAATGCATTATGACTTCAAAGGTATGGCTTTAGGTCTATGACATTATTATTTATTGATTTTATTTTGTTTTATTTCTTTGATCACCAACTGCCACGACAACACTCTCGTTTTTTTATGCAGTACTCCTGAAGAACTTCACCCATTGCCCGCATCGGACCGGCTCTTAAGGTAGCTTGTGTTGGAGAGCAGGACAAGCTCGCCATCCCGCCCGCTGCTTTCCTGCATTATTGCTCACCAAAACACAACGCACCCAGGGGAGAGATACCATGGTAAATAGGTAACCTATTTACCATGGTATCCCTCCCCTGCGGCTGCTGCTCTTGATCTCCGGCTACTCTTGATCTCCGTGAACGCACCCGCTGTCTCCAAACCTTGCAGAGCAGCACATTGAAGCGCTTGAAAACACAGCACAACATTCCCTAATAACACTTGTAATGCATTATGACTTCAAAGGTATGACTTTAAGTCTATGACATTATTATTTATTGATTTTATTTTGTTTTATTTCTTTGATCACCAACTGCCACGACAACACACTCGTTTTTTTATGCAGTACTCCTGACGAACTTCACCCATTGCCCGCATCGTACCGGCTCTTAAGGGAGCTTGTGTTGGAGCAGCAGGACAAGCTCGCCATCCCGCCCGCTGCTTTCCTGCATTATTGCTCACCAAAACACAATGCACCCAGGGGAGAGATCCCTCCCCTGCGGCGGCTGCTCTTGATCTCCGGCTGCTCTTGATCTCCGTGAACGCACCCGCTGTCTCCAAACCTTGCAGAGCAGCACATTGAAGCGCTTGAAAACACAGCACAACATTCCCTAATAACACTTGCAATGCATTATGACTTCAAAGGTATGGCTTCAGGTCTATGACATTATTATTTATTGATTTTATTTTGTTTTATTTCGTTGATCACCAACTGCCACGACAACACTCGTTTTTTTATGCAGTACTCCTGAAGAACTTCACCCATTGCCCGCATCGTACCGGCTCTTAAGGTAGCTTGTGTTGGAGCAGCAGGACAAGCTCGCCATCCCGCCCGCTGCTTTCCTGCATTATTGCTCACCAAAACACAACGCACCCAGGTTAGAGATACCATGGTAAATAGGTAACCTATTTACCATGGTATCCATCCCCTGCGGCGGCTGCTCTTGATCTCCGGCTGCTCTTGATCTCCGTGAACGCACCCGCTGTCTCCAAACCTTGCAGAGCAGCACATTGAAGCGCTTGAAAACACAGCACAACATTCCCTAATAACACTTGCAATGCATTATGACTTCAAAGGTATGACTTTAAGTCTATGACATTATTATTTATTGATTTTATTTTGTTTTATTTCTTTGATCACCAACTGCCACGACAACACACTCGTTTTTTTATGCAGTACTCCTGACGAACTTCACCCATTGCCCGCATCGTACCGGCTCTTAAGGTAGCTTGTGTTGGAGCAGCAGGACAAGCTCGCCATCCCGCCCGCTGCTTTCCTGCATTATTGCTCACCAAAACACAACGCACCCAGGGGAGAGATACCATGGTAAATAGGTAACCTATTTACCATGGTATCCCTCCCCTGTGACGGCTGCTCTTGATCTCCGGCTGCTCTTGATCTCCGTGAACGCACCCGCTGTCTCCAAACCTTGCAGAGCAGAACATTGAAGCGCTTGAAAACACAGCACAACATTCCCTAATAACACTTGCAATGCATTATGACTTCAAAGGTATGGCTTTAGGTCTATGACATTATTATTTATTGATTTTATTTTGTTTTATTTCTTTGATCACCAACTGCCACGACAACACACTCGTTTTTTTATGCAGTACTCCTGACGAACTTCACCCATTGCCCGCATCGTACCGGCTCTTAAGGTAGCTTGTGTTGGAGCAGCAGGACAAGCTCGCCATCCCGCCCGCTGCTTTCCTGCATTATTGCTCACCAAAACACAACGCACCCAGGGGAGAGATACCATGGTAAATAGGTAACCTATTTACCATGGTATCCCTCCCCTGTGGCGGCTGCTCTTGATCTCCGGCTGCTCTTGATCTCCGTGAACGCACCCGCTGTCTCCAAACCTTGCAGAGCAGAACATTGAAGCGCTTGAAAACACAGCACAACATTCCCTAATGACACTTGCAATGCATTATGACTTCAAAGGTATGGCTTTAGGTCTATGACATTATTATTTATTGATTTTATTTTGTTTTATTTCTTTGATCACCAACTGCCACGACAACACACTCGTTTTTTTATGCAGTACTCCTGACGAACTTCACCCATTGCCCGCATCGTATCGGCTCTTAAGGTAGCTTGTGTTGGAGCAGCAGGACAAGCTCGCCATCCCGCCCGCTGCTTTCCTGCATTATTGCTCACCAAAACACAACGCACCCAGGGGAGAGATCTCTCCCCTGCGGCGGCTGCTCTTGATCTCCGGCTGCTCTTGATCTCCGTGAACGCACCCGCTGTCTCCAAACCTTGCAGAGCAGCACATTGAAGCGCTTGAAAACACAGCACAACATTCCCTAATAACACTTGTAATGCATTATGACTTCAAAGGTATGGCTTTAGGTCTATGACATTATTATTTATTGATTTTATTTTGTTTTATTTCTTTGATCACCAACTGCCACGACAACACTCTCGTTTTTTTATGCAGTACTCCTGAAGAACTTCACCCATTGCCCGCATCGTACCGGCTCTTAAGGTAGCTTGTGTTAGAGCAGCAGGACAAGCTCGCCATCCCGCCCGCTGCTTTCCTGCATTATTGCTCACCAAAACACAACGCACCCAGGGGAGAGATACCATGGTAAATAGGTAACATATTTACCATGGTATACCTCCCCTGCGGCGGCTGCTCTTGATCTCCGGCTGCTCATGATCTCCGGCTGCTCTTGATCTCCGTGAACGCACCCGCTGTCTCCAAACCTTGCAGAGCAGCACATTGAAGTGCTTGAAAACACAGCACAACATTCCCTAATAACACTTGCAATGCATTATGACTTCAAAGGTATGACTTTAAGTCTATGACATTATTATTTATTGATTTTATTTTGTTTTATTTCTTTGATCACCAACTGCCACGACAACACACTCGTTTTTTTATGCAGTACTCCTGACGAACTTCACCCATTGCCCGCATCGTACCGGCTCTTAAGGTAGCTTGTGTTGGAGCAGCAGGACAAGCTCGCCATCCCGCCCGCTGCTTTCCTGCATTATTGCTCACCAAAACACAACGCACCCAGGGGAGAGATACCATGGTAAATAGGTAACCTATTTACCATGGTATCCCTCCCCTGCGGCGGCTGCTCTTGATCTCCGGCTGCTCTTGATCTCCGTGAACGCACCCGCTGTCTCCAAACCTTGCAGAGCAGCACATTGAAGCGCTTGAAAACACAGCACAACATTCCCTAATAACACTTGCAATGCATTATGACTTCAAAGGTATGACTTTAAGTCTATGACATTATTATTTATTGATTTTATTTTGTTTTATTTCTTTGATCACCAACTGCCACGACAACACACTCGTTTTTTTATGCAGTACTCCTGACGAACTTCACCCATTGCCCGCATCGTACCGGCTCTTAAGGTAGCTTGTGTTGGAGCAGCAGGACAAGCTCGCCATCCCGCCCGCTGCTTTCCTGCATTATTGCTCACCAAAACACAACGCACCCAGGGGAGAGATACCATGGTAAATAGGTAACCTATTTACCATGGTATCCCTCCCCTGCGGCGGCTGCTCTTGATCTCCGGCTGCTCTTGATCTCCGTGAACGCACCCGCTGTCTCCAAACCTTGCAGAGCAGCACATTGAAGCGCTTGAAAACACAGCACAACATTCCCTAATAACACTTGCAATGCATTATGACTTCAAAGGTATGACTTTAAGTCTATGACATTATTATTTATTGATTTTATTTTGTTTTATTTCTTTGATCACCAACTGCCACGACAACACACTCGTTTTTTTATGCAGTACTCCTAACGAACTTCACCCATTGCCCGCATCATACCGGCTCTTAAGGTAGCTTGTGTTGGAGCAGCAGGACAAGCTCGCCATCCCGCCCGCTGCTTTCCTGCATTATTGCTCACCAAAACACAACGCACCCAGGGGAGAGATACCATGGTAAATAGGTAACCTATTTACCATGGTATCCCTCCCCTGCGGCGGCTGCTCTTGATCTCCGGCTGCTCTTGATCTCCGTGAACGCACCCGCTGTCTCCAAACCTTGCAGAGCAGCACATTGAAGCGCTTGAAAACACAGCACAACATTCCCTAATAACACTTGCAATGCATTATGACTTCAAAGGTATGGCTTTAGGTCTATGACATTATTATTTATTGATTTTATTTTGTTTTATTTCTTTGATCACCAACTGCCACGACAACACTCTCGTTTTTTTATGCAGTACTCCTGAAGAACTTCACCCATTGCCCGCATCGTACCGGCTGTTAAGGTAGCTTGTGTTGGAGCAGCAGGACAAGCTCGCCATCCCGCCCGCTGCTTTCCTGCATTATTGCTCACCAAAACACAACGCACCCAGGGGAGAGATACCATGGTAAATAGGTAACCTATTTACCATGGTATCCCTCCCCTGCGGCGGCTGCTCTTGATCTCCGGCTGCTCTTGATCTCCGTGAACGCACCCGCTGTCTCCAAACCTTGCAGAGCAGCACATTGAAGCGCTTGAAAACACAGCACAACATTCCCTAATAACACTTGCAATGCATTATGACTTCAAAGGTATGGCTTTAGGTCTATGACATTATTATTTATTGATTTTATTTTGTTTTATTTCTTTGATCACCAACTGCCACGACAACACTCTCGTTTTTTTATGCAGTACTCCTGAAGAACTTCACCCATTGCCCGCATCGTACCGGCTCTTAAGGTAGCTTGTGTTGGAGCAGCAGGACAAGCTCGCCATCCCGCCCGCTGCTTTCCTGCATTATTGCTCACCAAAACACAACGCACCCAGGGGAGAGATCCCTCCCCTGCGGCGGCTGCTCTTGATCTCCGGCTGCTCTTGATCTCCGTGAACGCACCCGCTGTCTCCAAACCTTGCAGAGCAGCACATTGAAGCGCTTGAAAACACAGCACAACATTCCCTAATAACAATTGCAATGCATTATGACTTCAAAGGTATGGCTTTAGGTCTATGACATTATTATTTATTGATTTTATTTTGTTTTATTTCTTTGATCACCAACTGCCACGACAACACTCTCGTTTTTTTATGCAATACTCCTGAAGAACTTCACCCATTGCCCGCATCGTACCGGCTCTTAAGGTAGCTTGTGTTGGAGCAGCAGGACAAGCTCGCCATCCCGCCCGCTGCTTTCCTGCATTATTGCTCACCAAAACACAACGCACCCAGGGGAGAGATACCATGGTAAATAGGTAACCTATTTACCATGGTATCCCTCCCCTGCGGCGGCTGCTCTTGATCTCCGGCTGCTCTTGATCTCCGTGAACGCACGCGCTGTCTCCAAACCTTGCAGAGCAGCACATTGAAGCGCTTGAAAACACAGCACAACATTCCCTAATAACACTTGCAATGCATTATGACTTCAAAGGTATGGCTTTAGGTCTATGACATTATTATTTATTGATTTTATTTTGTTTTATTTCTTTGATCACCAACTGCCACGACAACACTCTCGTTTTTTTATGCAGTACTCCTGAAGAACTTCACCCATTGCCCGCATCGTACCGGCTCTTAAGGTAGCTTGTGTTGGAGCAGCAGGACAAGCTCGCCATCCCGCCCGTTGCTTTCCTGCATTATTGCACACCAAAACACAACGCACCCAGGGGAGAGATACCATGGTAAATAGGTAACATATTTACCATGGTATCCCTCCCCTGCGGCGGCTGCTCTTGATCTCCGGCTGCTCTTGATCTCCGTGAACGCACGCGCTGTCTCCAAACCTTGCAGAGCAGCACATTGAAGCGCTTGAAAACACAGCACAACATTCCCTAATAACACTTGCAATGCATTATGACTTCAAAGGTATGGCTTTAGGTCTATGACATTATTATTTATTGATTTTATTTTGTTTTATTTCTTTGATCACCAACTGCCACGACAACACTCTCGTTTTTTTATGCAGTACTCCTGAAGAACTTCACCCATTGCCCGCATCGTACCGGCTCTTAAGGTAGCTTGTGTTGGAGCAGCAGGACAAGCTCGCCATCCCGCCCGTTGCTTTCCTGCATTATTGCACACCAAAACACAACGCACCCAGGGGAGAGATACCATGGTAAATAGGTAACATATTTACCATGGTATACCTCCCCTGCGGCGGCTGCTCTTGATCTCCGGCTGCTCTTGATCTCCGTGAACGCACCCGCTGTCTCCAAACCTTGCAAAGCAGCACATTGAAGCGCTTGAAAACACAGCACAACATTCCCTAATAACACTTGCAATGCATTATGACTTCAAAGGTATGACTTTAAGTCTATGACATTATTATTTATTGATTTTTTTTGTTTAATTTCTTTGATCACCAACTGCCACGACAACACACTCGTATTTTTTATGCAGTACTCCTGATGAACTTCACCCATTGCCCGCATCGTACCGGCTCTTAAGGTAGCTTGTGTTGGAGCAGCAGGACAAGCTCGCCATCCCGCCCGCTGCTTTCCTGCATTATTGCTCACCAAAACACAACGCACCCAGGGGAGAGATACCATGGTAAATAGGTAACCTATTTACCATGGTATCCCTCCCCTGCGGCGGCTGCTCTTGATCTCCGGCTGCTCTTGATCTCCGTGAACGCACCCGCTGTCTCCAAACCTTGCAGAGCAGAACATTGAAGTGCTTGAAAACACAGCACAACATTCCCTAATAACACTTGTAATGCATTATGACTTCAAAGGTATGGCTTTAGGTCTATGACATTATTATTTATTGATTTTATTTTGTTTTATTTCTTTGATCACCAACTGCCACGACAACACCCTCATTTTTTTATGCAGTACTCCTGACGAACTTCACCCATTGCCCGCATCGTACCGGCTCTTAAGGTAGCTTGTGTTGGAGCAGCAGGACAAGCTCGCCATCCCGCCCGCTGCTTTCCTGCATTATTGCTCACCAAAACACAACGCACCCAGGGGAGAGATACCATGGTAAATAGGTAACCTATTTACCATGGTATCCCTCCCCTGCGGCGGCTGCTCTTGATCTCCGGCTGCTCTTGATCTCCGTGAACGCACCCGCTGTCTCCAAACCTTGCAGAGCAGCACATTGAAGCGCTTGAAAACACAGCACAACATTCCCAAATAACACTTGCAATGCATTATGACTTCAAAGGTATGGCTTTAGGTCTATGACATTATTATTTATTGATTTTATTTTGTTTTATTTCTTTGTTCACCAACTGCCACAACAACAAACTCGTTTTTTTATGCAGTACTCCTGACGAACTTCACCCATTGCCCGCATCGTACCGGCTCTTAAGGTAGCTTGTGTTGGAGCAGCAGGACAAGCTCGCCATCCCGCCCGCTGCTTTCCTGCATTATTGCTCACCAAAACACAACGCACCCAGGGGAGAGATACCATGGTAAATAGGTAACCTATTTACCATGGTATCCCTCCCCTGCGACGGCTGCTCTTGATCTCCGGCTGCTCTTGATCTCCGTGAACGCACCCGCTGTCTCCAAACCTTGCAGAGCAGCACATTGAAGCGCTTGAAAACACAGCACAACATTCCTTAATAACACTTGCAATGCATTATGACTTCAAAGGTATGGCTTTAGGTCTATGACATTATTATTTATTGATTTTATTTTGTTTTATTTCTTTGATCACCAACTGCCACGACAACACTCTCGTTTTTTTATGCAGTACTCCTGACGAACTTCACCCATTGCCCGCATCGTACCGGCTCTTAAGGTAGCTTGTGTTGGAGCAGCAGGACAAGCTCGCCATCCCGCCCGCTGCTTTCCTGCATTATTGCTCACCAAAACACAACGCACCCAGGGGAGAGATACCATTGTAAATAGGTAACCTATTTACCATGGTATCCCTCCCCTGCGGCGGCTGCTCTTGATCTCCGGCTGCTCTTGATCTCCGTGAACGCACACGCTGTCTCCAAACCTTGCAGAGCAGCACAATGAAGCGCTTGAAAACACAGCACAACATTCCCTAATAACACTTGCAATGCATTATGACTTCAAAGGTATGACTTTAAGTCTATGACATTATTATTTATTGATTTTATTTTGTTTTATTTCTTTGATCACCAACTGCCATGACAACACACTCGTTTTTTTATGCAGTACTCCTGACGAACTTCACCCATTGCCCGCATCGTACCGGCTCTTAATGTAGCTTGTGTTGGAGCAGCAGGACAAGCTCGCCATCCCGCCCGCTGCTTTCCTGCATTACTGCTCACCAAAACCGTTCGCCGAAACAAAAATAGGTAAGTAGGTAACCTATTTACCATGGTATCTCTCCCCTGGGTGCCTAGTGTTTTGCGCCGGCTGCTCTTGATCTCCGTGAACGCACCCGCTGTCTCCAAACCTTGCAGAGCAGCACATTGAAGCGCTTGAAAACACAGCACAACATTCCCTAATAACACTTGCAATGCATTATGACTTCAAATGTATGACTTTAAGTCTATGACATTATTATTTATTGATTTTATTTTGTTCTATTTCTTTGATCACCAACTGCCACGACAACACACTCGTTTTTTTATGCAGTACTCCTGACGAACTTCACCCATTGCCCGCATCGTACCGGCTCTTAAGGTAGCTTGTGTTGGAGCAGCAGGACAAGCTCGCAATCCCGCCCGCTGCTTTCCTGCATTATTGCTCACCAAAACACAACGCACCCAGGGGAGAGATCCCTCCCCTGCGGCGGCTGCTCTTGATCTCCGGCTGCTCTTGATCTCCGTGAACGCACCCGCTGTCTCCAAACCTTGCAGAGCAGCACATTGAAGCGCTTGAAAACACAGCACAACATTCCCTAATAACACTTGCAATGCATTATGACTTCAAAGGTATGGCTTTAGGTCTATGACATTATTATTTATTGATTTTATTTTGTTTTATTTCTTTGATAACCAACTGCCACGACAACACTCTCGTTTTTTTATGCAGTACTCCTGAAGAACTTCACCCATTGCCCGCATCGTACCGGCTCTTAAGGTAGCTTGTGTTGGAGCAGCAGGACAAGCTCGCCATCCCGCCCGCTGCTTTCCTGCATTATTGCTCACCAAAACACAACGCACTCAGGGGAGAGATACCATGGTAAATAGGTAAAATATTTACCATGGTATACCTCCCCTGCGGTGGCTGCTCTTGCTCTCCGGCTGCTCTTGATCTCCGTGAACGCACGCGCTGTCTCCAAACCTTGCAGAGCAGCACATTGAAGCGCTTGAAAACACAGCACAACATTCCCTAATAATACTTGCAATGCATTATGACTTCAAAGGTATGACTTTAAGTCTATGACATTATTATTTATTGATTTTATTTTGTTCTATTTCTTTGATCACCAACTGCCACGACAACACACTTGTTTTTTTATGCAGTACTCCTGAAGAACTTCACCCATTGCCCGCATCGTACCGGCTCTCAAGGTAGCTTGTGTTGGAGCAGCAGGACAAGCTCGCCATCCCGCCCGCTGCTTTCCTGCATTATTGCTCACCAAAACACAACGCACCCAGGGGAGAGATCCCTCCCCTGCGGCGGCTGCTCTTGATCTCCGGCTGCTCTTGATCTCCGTGAACGCACCCGCTGTCTCCAAACCTTGCAGAGCAGCACATTGAAGCGCTTGAAAACACAGCACAACATTCCCTAATAACACTTGCAATGCATTATGACTTCAAAGGTATGGCTTTAGGTCTATGACATTATTATTTATTGATTTTATTTTGTTTTATTTCTTTGATCACCAACTGCCACGACAACACTCTCGTTTTTTTATGCAGTACTCCTGAAGAACTTCACCCATTGCCCGCATCGTACCGGCTCTTAAGGTAGCTTGTGTTGGAGCAGCAGGACAAGCTCGCCATCCCGCCCGGTGCTTTCCTGCATTATTACTCACCAAAACACAACGCACCCAGGGGAGAGATACCATGGTAAATAGGTAACATATTTACCATGGTATACCTCCCCTGCGGCGGCTGCTCTTGATCTCCGGCTGCTCTTGATCTCCGTGAACGCGCGCGCTGTCTCCAAACCTTGCAGAGCAGCACATTGAAGTGCTTGAAAACACAGCACAACATTCCCTAATAGCACTTGCAATGCAATATGACTTCAAAGGTATGACTTTAAGTCTATGACATTATTATTTATTGATTTTATTTTGTTTTATTTCTTTGATCACCAACTGCCACGACAACACACTCGTTTTTTTATGCAGTACTCCTGACGAACTTCACCCATTGCCCGCATCGTACCGGCTCTTAAGGTAGCTTGTGTTGGAGCAGCAGGACAAGCTCGCCATCCCGCCCGCTGCTTTCCTGCATTACTGCTCACCAAAACACAACACACCCAGGGGAGAGATACCATGGTAAATAAGTAACCTATTTACCATGGTATCCCTCCCCTGCGGCGGCTGCTCTTGATCTCCGGCTGCTCTTGATCTCCGTGAACGCACCCGCTGTCACATTGAAGCGCTTGAAAACACAGCACAACATTCCCTAATAATACTTGCAATGCATTATGACTTCAAAGGTATGACTTTAAGTCTATGACATTATTATTTATTGATTTTATTTTGTTCTATTTCTTTGATCACCAACTGCCACGACAACACACTCGTTTTTTTATGCAGTACTCCTGACGAACTTCACCCATTGCCCGCATCGTACCGGCTCTTAAGGTAGCTTGTGTTGGAGCAGCAGGACAAGCTCGCCATCCCGCCCGCTGCTTTCCTGCATTACTGCTCACCAAAACACAACACACCCAGGGGAGAGATACCATGGTAAATATGTAACCTATTTACCATGGTATCCCTCCCCTGCGGCGGCTGCTCTTGATCTCCGGCTGCTCTTGATCTCCGTGAACGCACCCGCTGTCACATTGAAACGCTTGAAAACCCAGCACAACATTCCCTAATAATACTTGCAATGCATTATGACTTCAAAGGTATGACTTTAAGTCTATGACATTATTATTTATTGATTTTATTTTGTTCTATTTCTTTGATCACCAACTGCCACGACAACACACTCATTTTTTTATGCAGTACTCCTGACGAACTTCACCCATTGCCCGCATCGTACCGGCTCTTAAGGTAGCTTGTGTTGGAGCAGCAGGACAAGCTCGCCATCCCGCCCGCTGCTTTCCTGCATTATTGCTCACCAAAACACAACGCACCCAGGGGAGAGATACCATTGTAAATAGGTAACCTATTTACCATGGTATCCCTCCCCTGCGGCGGCTGCTCTTGATCTCCGGCTGCTCTTGATCTCCGTGAACGCACCCGCTGTCTCCAAACCTTGCAGAGCAGCACATTGAAGCGCTTGAAAACACAGCACAACATTCCCTAATAACACTTGCAATGCATTATGACTTCAAAGGTATGACTTTAAGTCTATGACATTATTATTTATTGATTTTATTTTGTTTTATTTCTTTGATCACCAACTGCCACGACAACACACTCGTTTTTTTATGCAGAACTCCTGACGAACTTCACCCATTGCCCGCATCGTACCGGCTCTTAAGGTAGCTTGTGATGGAGCAGCAGGACAAGCTCGCCATCCCGCCCGCTGCTTTCCTGCATTACTGCTCACCAAAACACAACGCACCCAGGGGAGAGATACCATGGTAAATAGGTAACCTATTTACCATGGTATCCCTCCCCTGCGGCGGCTGCTCTTGATCTCCGGCTGCTCTTGATCTCCGTGAACGCACGCGCTGTCTCCAAACCTTGCAGAGCAGCACATTGAAGCGCTTGAAAACACAGCACAACATTCCCTAATAACACTTGCAATGCATTATGACTTCTAAGGTATGGCTTTAGGTCTATGACATTATTATTTATTGATTTTATTTTGTTTTATTTCTTTGATCACCAACTGCCACGACAACACTCTCGTTTTTTTATGCAGTACTCCTGAAGAACTTCACCCATTGCCCGCATCGTACCGGCTCTTAAGGTAGCTTGTGTTGGAGCAGCAGGACAAGCTCGCCATCCCGCCCGCTGCTTTCCTGCATTATTGCTCACCAAAACACAACGCACCCAGGGGAGAGATACCATGGTAAATAGGTAACCTATTTACCATGGTATCCCTCCCCTGCGGCGGCTGCTCTTGATCTCCGGCTGCTCTTGATCTCCGTGAACGCACCCGCTGTCTCCAAACCTTGCAGAGCAGCACATTGAAGCGCTTGAAAACACAGCACAACATTCCCTAATAACACTTGCAATGCATTATGACTTCAAAGGTATGGCTTTAAGTCTATGACATTATTATTTATTGATTTTATTTTGTTTTATTTCTTTGATCACCAACTGCCACGACAACACACTCGTTTTTTTATGCAGTACTCCTGACGAACTTCATCCATTGCCCGCATCGCACCGGCTCTTAAGGTAGCTTGTGTTGGAGCAGCAGGACAAGCTCGCCATCCCGCCCGCTGCTTTCCTGCATTACTGCTCGCCAAAACACAACGCACCCAGGGGAGAGATACCATGGTAAATAGGTAACCTATTTACCATGGTATCCCTCCCCTGCGGCGGCTGCTCTTGATCTCCGGCTGCTCTTGATCTCCGTGAACGCACCCGCTGTCACATTGAAGCGCTTGAAAACACAGCACAACATTCCCTAATAACACTTGCAATGCATTATGACTTCAAAGGTATGGCTTTAGGTCTATGACATTATTATTTATTGATTTTATTTTGTTTTATTTCTTTGATCACCAACTGCCACGACAACACACTCGTTTTTTTATGCAGTACTCCTGACGAACTTCACCCATTGCCCGCATCGTACCGGCTCTTAAGGTAGCTTGTGTTGGAGCAGCAGGACAAGCTCGCCATCCCGCCCGCTGCTTTCCTGCATTACTGCTCACCAAAACACAACGCACCCAGGGGAGAGATACCATGGTAAATAGGTAACCTATTTACCATGGTATCCCTCCCCTGCGGCGGCTGCTCTTGATCTCCGGCTGCTCTTGATCTCCATGAACGCACCCGCTGTCTCCAAACCTTGCAGAGCAGCACACTGAAGCGCTTGAAAACACAGCACAACATTCCCTAATAACACTTGCAATGCATTATGACTTCAAAGGTATGACTTTAAGTCTATGACATTATTATTTATTGATTTTATTTTGTTTTATTTCTTTGATCACCAACTGCCACGACAACACACTCGTTTCTTTTATGCAGTACACTCTTAGAAAAAAGGGTACAATATAGAACCCTAAAAGGTTCTATCTGCTGGTATAGATTTGGAACCATTTTGAAGTGCTATATGGAACCTTTTAAAATGGTTCTTTGGAAGAACCCAGCATTAGAGGTTTAATAAAGAACCACCATGGTTCTTATATTAATGGTATAATACAGAACCATATTGGTTCCTCTGAAGAACCTTCTATTGAGGTTTAATATAGAACCATAAGAGTTACACTATTGAACCTTACAATTAACATTCTATGGAGGGTTGTTTGGTTCATCTGGGAAAAAACAAATGTATACCTTTAAGAGCTCTTCACATCCTTTAGAATCCCCCAACCTCAGAAGTGTAAGTGCTTTGATAAATCACTCAATTCAGGATGCCAACAATTTATTTATTAAACATTTATATAACAATTTATTGCTTTTACAGGTTAAACCATTAGAGTAGTTTCAGTTTCAGGTTTAGTTATATACAGTTTTACACAGTTTTATTCAACCTGTGTGTTTTTAATAATTAAACCATATTATTTACACAGTGAAAAAAAGGGTCTCGCAGCAAACTGGAAAATAAATCTATGCATCCCACAGATTTTCCTGAAACTTACACAAAATACATTTTCAAGAACATGTAATAGACCTTGAAAAAGCTGAGATAAAATGTATATTGAAACTGATGAACGTGGGTTTCTTTTTTCTTATTCATTTTTTGGTGGCACAAATTAGAAGAGCTACAGTACAGTATTTAGATCAGAGCTTATTATGAGTTTATGATATCTATAAATTAATACTGAATGTTTATTAGTTTTTTGAGATCAAAACTTCTATTAAAAACAATTTACATTTGTTATAAACAATTAATTTTCTAATCAGCCATTTACATTTAAAATAAATACTTTTTTGATATGTACAATTACATTTTTATATCAAACATTCTGTTTTTGTAATCAAATTAAATAGTTGACACAATAAATTCATTTAATTTCAGATTAAATGTTAAAATGGCATTCCATCAGATCAATATAATTATTCCCCAAGTAAAAGTGCAGTTATTTGACTGTACATCTTTAACACTGGCAAAGGTACTTTGTCAGAGGTACTCAGCTTCATGAAGTACCTTTCCATGAAAGTCAGAATTTTTTTTAGAGCTTTAGGATACTCAATGCCCAAGGAAAAATAAAGAGAAAAAATACATTCAACAGCAAGGGTGATATCCATTCCTGGATAATCACTGAGTATCTCAATTCCATCAACACAAACAGAGATGTCATCTGCTGCCAATGGGCTTGTTGTTCCCTTGAAAACGATAGTTGGCGTAGGTGATGGTGGTACCTGTATAGATTTTAAAATAATAATAATAATTAATAACTTTATTCAACAATAAATTATGTGAAATTGTACTTCAGCAGCATCTCACCATACCTACAAGCAGTGGCGGCTCGTGTGGTGGGGCTGCGGCTACTTTAAAGGGATTTCGTAATATTCCTCCCTTTAAAAACATTTAAACTGTCGGATCTCACTTAAAACAGCGAGGAACGTCTTAAACTCCTGTTAATTGCCTACAAGTCTCCCTCATAATTCATTAAGTACACATTTATGGCAAGCCAAATTAAGAGATACCTTTAAATATTTAACAGATATTTTTAAATATTTCAAAATATCCTTAAATCAGTTGAATATATCTTAAAATATTTTGAAATAATTAGAGATATCTTAACATATTTTAAGATATCTCAAAATGGTTTACAGATATCAGGAATTAATTTGGAGATATCTCAAACTCATTTTGAGATATCTCTAAATGATAATTTGACTTTGTATTTAACATTGAAAACATCAATTCAGTTAAGCTACATTTAAAAAGTAGAGCTCAATTAACTTACTTGGTCAACAACAAACAACAGATTTTCCCTCTCTCGAAACAAAGCTGGCAACAGCAACAATGCAGCATTCATTCTCAGTCCTAAAAAAACAAATAGGGTATCAGATCATATACAAAGTACAAAGCAAACGGAAGAATGTTGAGCAACCCTGGTCTGAGAGGTACAGGATCTTTGGCTTTGCATTCCACCAGTGCTCTCAGTTACATTCATGAATTCATTATTTGCTAAACTGCACAGATAAAGAATAGTTTAAATGATTTAAAGGTACCTAAAAAAACACACACAAGACTGTAGCTCTCCAGGACCAGGACTGACCACCACTGATACAAACGTTATTGTGGATTGGAGCAAAAAAATGTTAAGAACAGTATCAACAAAGTTTCTAAAAATCTGTTCATGCAGGTTTTTCGCATTGGTTTTTATGCCCCTGTGAGAGTTAAATACCAGCTATCTTCCCCATGAAATATTATGCTCTAAGTGTATGAAAATAAGTTGCATCATTTTCTGTTTAATAGTTATTTATAGATCCTATTCTGAGATAGGTCAAAACAATTTGATGTACAATAAATATTTCTTATACATTACCATTTTCCTGTGTCTTATCTGAAGCATCTTCAATGTAGGACATCACAGTAGTTAGAAGATGCCCACTAGAAAGTCTGAAAATAGGATCTACCATTCTGGATAGGCCACTCATTAGGTTCCGTTCCAAGTTTACTCCAAAACGTAGTTCTACTTCGTGCAACAGCTAAAATACAGATGCTAAAGTTATTATTATATTTATTTATTTATCATATGCCTTTATCCAAGGCGATATACACAGCTGTAAAAAAGAGTTGAATACTTACAAATAATGTAGTAGTTAAAAAAATCAATAAATAAAACAAAATCAAACTAAACTGAATGCGAGCAGAAAGAAGTTGCATGGGAAAAACCAGGAGCAGTGGAGTTTTGTAAAAGCTGGAGCAGGTGGATTGCTGATGCAGAAAGGTCACCTAGGAGGACTAATTAAAGTGATTATACATGCTTATAACTAAAAATATTAATTTCTGATCAATCACCATAGTAGAATAAAAACTATTACCTACCAGTTTAGGATGCTTTAGGAATGGAAACAGACCAAGGACTTCTTCAGTGGACTTCTTCTCCATCATTCTTTCCCGAGTGTGTACAGTACTATGCTCGTCTTCTCCTGGGAACTCCTCACTTTGCATCTGCAATATGTATCATAACGTTAAGTAATTCAATACTTATGATCAGGCATTTACTGCATGTATTCTCTGTGCTTTTCTTTACTCTGGAAAAATGCTAAAGATCAAGTACTCTCCATGAAAGCCAATTAGCTAATAAACTACACAATCGCATGTATGTACATATATAAAGTATGTAATTCTATTTCAATCTATTTCTGTCAATGCAGATCCAAGAGTTAGGCTTACAGATTCTCTTCTCTTTTCCATGAGCGGTTGCTGTTGCTCTGGTGCACGCTTCCTTCCTCGACCCACAGCACCAAACTTTTTTTTCATGTCTTCTACAGTCTCCACTGAAATAAGTGTCTTTCTCTCTTTTTTGAATTTATTTCTCAGTATTTCAAGTAGAGTAGCCTGAAACAATGATAGAAAGTTAAACCTATGTCCATTATCTGGCTATAAAAAATACATATCAACTAGTAAAAATATATTTAACGCTGCATAATTTTGACAAATTAATGTTTATTCGACTATTTCTTTTATGAATATAACTACCAAATGTATACTCACATATCCAGTTTGGCTGTCATCCCTTAGAAATCTGTACTTACAGCACAAAGTACTTAGCACAGTACTGTACATTATGTGGTCTGGATACCTAAATATACAGATTAGAAAATAATATAGGCATATGAATTGTAAGTGAATTGTAAGAAAAATATATATTTGAGAAATAATGTCATGAAATACAGTTGCATTTTACAATTGCTTTAATTTACAAAAAAACATGCTGAAAAGCATTATCAAAATGAATTTAATAAAACTTTTTCTCTTGAATAAAATATTGCTGTTATGATAGATTTTAAAAAAAATAGTAATCCTTTTAAAAATGAATATGCTATTTTATGTTATGTAATTATTCTAAAATTGGTTGCCTATGTATCTAAAACAAACACCGAAATCTCAGTTCTTACAGCGTATATTTGCTGAGGTCATCAAACAGAGTCTGTATTAGAGCTGCACGAAGGGCAGATTTGTCTTTTGATTTGAAACCAATGTCCTTTCTATCAAGGGCCATCTGTACAACTGGAGGAAATATAGGCAATGTATAACATGCGGTCCAAACATGAACACTTGTTGAGGTTTGTGGCACTTCTCTGCATTCTACTGGTAGCACCTTCTCTGAAACAATATGCTCATTTGCTTTTGTTCTATGAAAATACAAAAAACAACAAAAAAAACAATATTTCATAATTTTAATCACCTGAAAATATCTAAAGACTTGATATTTAAACAGAGCCTTATAATATAACAGCCATATTAATTTTCTACACAGAAGTTTAAAACCATACATTCCCAGTCCTCATTTTCAGGAATTAAACTAGTGAAAATACCTCTCTCTCTCTCTCTCTCTCTCTCTCTCTCTCTCTCTCTCTCTCTCTCTCTCTCTCTCTCTCTCTCTCTCTCTCTCTGAGGATTGTGGGATCGTGGGAGGGGCTTGTGTAGAGTGAGTGGTGTGTACTGTGCGTGAGTAAAACTTTTACTGAAGTTATATTCATTTTGTACACGTTTAGTTTTATTTATTTATTTGTATTATTTAATTTGGTTTTGTCTCCTGGTTTGGAGCCGCCATGGGTTCCAAATCGGGAGGTTTTGGGTCGCTGACCCGTAGGCACGGATTTAAATGTATTCCAGACAGTTCAGTAACAGTGGAGGAGTGTTTGTTAGCTGTCGGGGAAAAAATAGGGTATGGAAATATAAACTCTGCTGCAAGAATGAATAAAGCCATCGTTGTTTTTCTTAATAGTGAACTGTTAGTGAACAGGATTGTTGAAGAAGGTTTGTATATTAAAGAAAGTTTTGTCAGCGTTTTACCTTTAGCTTCCCCTGTCACTAAAGTTATCCTTTCTAATGTCCGCCTTTCATTAAAGATGAGTTGATTATTAATGAGCTACTAAGATACGGAAAAATAATGTCCCCAATTAAACCTATTTTACTTGGGTGTAAAAACCCAGATGTTAAGCATGTCATGTCTTTTAGGAGACAAGTTTTTGTATTATTGAATGACCCCAACTCGTCTATTGAAGTAGCGTGGACTTTCAATATTGATGGTAGTAATTATGTTATATTTGCCAGCACAGAATCAATGAAATGTTTTCATTGTGGAGGACAAGGACACCTTAGAAGGGCTTGCCCTCAAAAAAATAATGATACTGAGAATAATAAGGCAAGAGAGCCAGCAAGTGGGGAGGACGGAGTCTCTGAGACAGCACCGGTGGCTGAGCAGCAAACGCAGCCGCCAGCGCAGACAGTGAGACCCGAGCCGGCGCCTCGACTGAAGCGGGGGATCGGAGCGGAGGTTAAAGAAAACAATAAAGAAACCGAAGCTGAAACAGTGAATACCCCAGAGGACGCAGATTTTCAACTTGTTGAAAAAAAGAGGAAAAGACGTGTGGCCACCCCAGGAAAGGTAGCTGAAGAAGGGCAGTCTGTCTGGGACTCTGAGACGCTCTCTCAGGGCAGCGGTGCTGCTGCAGCTCAGAGCTCTGGGACAGGAGATCAAGGTAAAGCTGGATCTCAGTGTAAACCTGTGATAACCCCGCGTTCAGGCACGAAGGGTAACAGCGGCGCTGTAGTTCAGTCCAGCGCTGAGACAGCCTCCAGATCAGAGGACCTGTTGCCGGATACAGTAGCTGTGGATGACGCTGAAGAATCCGAAGAGGAGTCGGTGATATCAGAGATGGATGATGGAGGAGAGCTCTCTGACTCTTCGGTGCTGCTCGATGAGGCTCTGCCCAACCCGGCTGGTAAGAGTAAAATTTATTCAGTTGATATAATATCAGCGTTTTTAGATAAAACCAAAGGGAAAAGAGGAACTGATTTAACACAGTTCTTTCCTAATATCCAGCTGTTTATCTACTCTGCAAAAATAGCCATGAGAAAAGCTACGTTAGAGGAGCTAGACCAAAAGAAACGGTATCGTTTAAAAAAAGTAATAGTCTCTGCAAGAAAGTTGTTGAATGATAACAAACCGAAGACTTATTAATGGATTATTTAATAAGACATTTTAATATAGTGTTTAGTTGTTTGTTTTTGTTTTTGCTTTCTTTGTTTCCTATGGAACAAATTCAAATAGCTACTTTTAATGTAAATGGTTGTAGGAGTGTCAATAAAAGAGCACATTTATTTCATTTTATCACACAGAAGAGAGTGAATGTGATGTTTTTACAGGAAACGCACACAGACAGTATGAATGAGAGTGAGTGGCTGAGCGAATGGAAGGGGCGTGGCGTCTTTAGTCACGGTTCTAATGTCAGTGCTGGAGTAGCTGTGCTGTTTTCCCCGGGGCTGCAAATAGATATTTTATCAGTTAGTGAGGAAATCCAAGGGCGCCTTTTAAAAATAGAAACGGTTTTTAAAGGCACTGAGATTGTTTTTATCAATTTATATGCACCAAATGAGGGCAGGGAAAAAGTTTTGTTTTTTAAAAAATTAAATCAGGTTTTATCTAATTGTAATCCTGCACATATGATTTTAGTTGGGGGTGATTTTAATTGTACAGAAGATTTTATTATGGATAGGAATCATGAAGAGCCACATCCCCAGTCTTCAAAAGAACTGTCTGCTGTTTTAAAAGTTCAAAGCCTGGTTGATGTCTGGAGGAATTTATATCCCAGAGTAAAGCAGTACACTTGGGTTAAAATCAATAATAATAATCAGATATCAAAAGCGCGACTAGATAGATTGTACTGCACTAAACAAAATCTTATTCAGATTTTTAAGAGCAATATCATTCCCACTATGTTGTCTGATCACCACTGTGTGTTACTCACCATTTGCCTGCCTTCTGCTGCTCCCTCAAAGTCATACTGGCATTTTAATACTAAATTATTGGAAGACAAACAGTTCTTAGATCTTTTTAAAGCATTTTGGGTCTCCTGGAGGCAGCAGATTATGAAATATAGTAGTATACGACAGTGGTGGGACATTGGAAAAATACAAATTAAAATGTTCTGTCAGCAATATACTTTAAATACAACCAGGGTTTTGAACCAGACAGTTGAAGAGCTTGAGAAAGAGATATTGAGAATAGAAACAAAAATTACTCTCGATAGTGATGAAAACATCTTCCAGTCTCTGAGAGAGAAAAGAGAAACTCTGAGCAGCCTACTGGAGGAAAGAGTGAAGGGGTCCCTCATCGTTCTCGTTTCACGCAGCTAAAGGACATGGACGCACCCACCAAATTCTTTTTCAATTTAGAGAAGAAGGTGGTGGAGAGTAAGCAGCTGTTTTGTGTGCGTCTGCCCTGCGGGAAGGAGGTGCACAGTAAAGAAGATATTAATAGAGCAGCTGTGTATTTCTACACCCAGCTGTTTAGTGCCGAGCCCTGTGATGAGGAGCAAATCGCTTTACTGCACCAGGACCTGCCCAGCTTGTCTCAAGAAGAACAGCGCCCCCTAGAAGCCTGTTTGACAATGCAGGAGTTGACGGAGGCAGTCACTCAGGTGTCACCAGGAAAAGCCCCTGGGATTGATGGCCTTCAGACAGAGTTTTATAAAAAGCTCTGGCCAGTGATTGGGGAAGACCTTTTTCGGGTTTTACAAGAGTGCATTAGAGAAGGAGAGCTGCCTTTGAGCTGTCGTCGGGCTGTGATTACTCTGTTGCCAAAAAAGGAGATCTAAAAGAACTAAAGAATTGGCGCCCTGTCTCACTTTTATGTTCGGATTATAAAATATTTTCAAAAGCCTTGGCCAATAGACTAAGGGAATGTATTCACACTGTGGTTCATAAAGACCAGTCATATTGCATTCCTGGAAGGACAATATTTGATAATATCTTTCTAATCCGAGACGTTTTAACTGCTAGTAATCTTTTTAATCTTGATTGGGGATTATTTCTCTAGATCAAGAAAAAGCATTTGATAGGGTGGATCACAAATATCTTGTTAAAACTTTACAATCTTTTGGTTTTGGTCCTAATTTCATTTCTTTTATTTCCCTGTTATATAAAAATGTTTTTAGTGTTTTGAAAATTAATAATAGCTTGAGCTGTCAGTTTCGGTGTACAGAGGGATTCGCCAGGGATGTTCCCTATCAGGCATGTTATATGCCCTCTCTATTGAACCTCTGCTTTGTCATCTTAGGAGTAAGCTAGTTGGTCTGAGTATACCTTTTCCACGTAATGCTCCTCCAGTCAAACTGTCTGCCTATGCTGATGATGTTAATGTCTTCATCACCAGTCATGCTGATGTGTCAGCACTGAGAAACAGTTTGGACATTTTTCAGAAAGCCTCATCGGCCAAGGTGAACTGGGGCAAGTGCAGCACATTCCTGTCAGGGGAGTGGCGTGGAGCGGCCCCCCGACGCTCCCTCAGCCTTTGCGCTGGGGGAGGACTGGGATCAAGGTTCTGGGAGTCTATTTGGGAGAACGTCAGTATGAATCCAAGAACTGGGAGGATTTAACAGAAAAGGTTAAGGGAAGGCTGCAGCGTTGGCGGTGGCTGATACCTCAGTTGTCATACAAGGGGAGAGTTCTTGTGATCAACAATCTGGTGCCTCCATGCTATGGCACAGGCTGGTGTGCCTGGATCCTCCCCCAGGGCTGATAAATGAGATACAAAGAGTGCTATTGGAGTTTTTTTGGAGTGGCCATCATTGGCTAAAGCCAGCTGTCTTGTACCTGCCCCCTAGTGAAGGGGGTCAAGGGTTAGTGGATGTACGCAGTCGTGTGGCTACTTTCCGGTTGCAAAGCAGTGCAGCGTTTGTTGTTTTTACCTGAGCTAAGCTGGAGAAACATCACCTTCTCTTTCCTGCACAGAGTGAGGGAACTGGGCTGGGATTGGCAATTGTTTTTAATAAATCTATCTCAGCTAGACACCAATGAACTCCCAGATTTCTATAAGAACATGCTCAATGCCTGGCGAATGGTGAAGGTGGAGAGACTGGAGGATTATTTGACCGCAGGAGCATTGCTAGAGGAGCCTTTATTTTTTAACTCCTTGTTCCATGCAGATGGTTTCCAATCTGGGGCGTTGTGCTCTAGTTTTGCAAAAGGGGGCATTACAAAACTAAAAGATTTACTGCAGGTGAGCATTGGGAGGTGGAGAGAGGTGGAAAGCCTGGCCAAACAGCTGGGAATTCACTCACTCAGAGTACTAGAAAATCTTTTGAAAAAGCTCAGAGACTCTTTCTCCCCTAGGGTTACAGAGATGTTGAACCAGGCTCTGGGAGGCACTGATGAGCAAGAGTTGGCTTGTCCTTCTTTTTAGTGTCCCCCTGCTGTTCCTGAAAACCTTGGGGAAGGTTTGTACAGTATTGAGAGGCTACAACAGCTTCCTGCACACTCTTCTGGAAAAAAGGAGCTGTACACACTCTGTGTTAAGGTGTGCCATGTGAATGCGCTAAAGACACTGCCAGATACCAGATGGAGAGCTCATGTGGACTGTGTAGGTAGTACTGCTCCGGCCTGGAGGTCTTTATATAAACCGCCTTTGCCTAAGCGTTCAGGCGATCTACAGTGGCGCATTCTTCATGGCATCATAGCCACTGGGCGCCACGTCCACCGCATTGACCATGCAGTTAGTAAAGACTGTGTTTTTTGTGGAGAGGAAGAAACACTGTTTCACCTTTTTACTGACTGCAGAAGGTTGGACCCCTTGTTTAATGTTATTGCTGAATTGCTAAATTCTTTAAATGTGGTTTTTACTAAAGAATTATTCATTTTTAATTTTCCTTACAGTCACAAGACACGATTTAAAAGTGCTTTAATCAATTTATATTTGGGCAAGGAAAATTAGCAATCTGGAAAACCAGGAAAAACAAGCTGCAGGGGTCGGGAATTTATAATGCTGAATTAATGTTGAAATTGTTGTTGAAAACAAGAATTCAAATTGACTTTGCTTATTTTTCTTTAGTCCATGACTTACAGAGTTTTCAGCAGCGTTGGTGTGTGAATGAGGGATTGTGTGTGCTGGGGGGGAGAGGAGAGTTACAGTTTTTTGTGTGAAATAATCTGGATGTATTTATTTATGTGCATGTATATACAGATTTATCTAATTGGAGAAAAAAAAATAAAATAAAAAAAAAATAAAAAAAAAAGGAAAAAAAAAAATTAATAAAAAAATATATATATAATATATATATATATATATATATATATATATAATTTAGATCTGTTTTATATATAACTGTTAATTACTATATTTGTTTTCAAAATGTTTTCAATAAAGGACCTTAAAAGTCAAAGTCTCTCTCTCTCTCTCTCTTCTCTCATCTCTCTCTCTCTCTCTCTCTCTCTCTCTCTCTGTGTTTCCATAAAAAAATGTACTCCCATAATATAACATCTTTCTTACAATACAACATTACAATACAAAAAAGCGTACTGGTAGTAGTAATTTATACTTTTCAAAGGTGATTCC
>NW_026708867.1:0-32768 GCF_902713425.1 Acipenser ruthenus
AAGCTATTTTATCATGTATACTTGCATGCCTTTGGTATGTCATAGAATAAAGCAAAGAAGCTGTGAAAAGAGATGAATTATTGCTTATTCTACAAAGATATTCTAAAATGGCCTGGACACATTTGTTGGTACCCCTTAGAAAATAAATAAATAATTGGATTATAGAGATATTTCAAACTAATTAGTTTCCTTAATTAGTATCACACATGTCTCCAATCTTGTAATCAGTCATTCAGCCTATTTAAATGGAGAAAAGTAGTCACTGTGCTGTTTGGTACCATTGTGTGCACCACACTGAACATGGACCAGAGAAAGCAAAGGAGAGAGTTGTCTGAGGAGATCAGAAAGAAAATAATAGACGAGCATGGTAAAGGTAAAGGCTACAAGACCATCTCCAAGCAGCTTGATGTTCCTGTGACAACAGTTGCAAATATTATTAAGAAGTTTAAGGTCCATGGAACTGTAGCCAACCTCCCTGGGAGCGGCCGCAAGAGGAAAATCGACCCCAGAGTGAACAGAAGGATAGTGCGAATGGTAGAAAAAGAACCAAGGATAACTGCCAAAGAGATACAAGCTGAACTCCAAGGTGAAGGTACGTCAGTTTCTGATCGCACCATCCGTCGCTTTTTGAGCGAAAGTGGGCTCCATGGAAGAAGACCCAGGAGGACTCCACTTTTGAAAGAAAAACATAAAAAAGCCAGACTGGAATTTGCTAAAATGCATATTGACAAGCCACAATCCTTCTGGGAGAATGTCCTTTGGACAGATGAGTCAAAACTGGAGCTTTTTGGCAAGTCACATCAGCTCTATGTTCACAGACGAAAAAATGAAGCTTTCAAAGAAAAGAACACCATACCTACAGTGAAACATGGAGGAGGCTCGGTTATGTTTTGGGGCTGCTTTGCTGCGCCTGGCACAGGGTGCCTTGAATCTGTGCAGGGCACAATGAAATCTCAAGACTATTAAGGCATTCTGGAGCGAAACGTACTGCCCAGTGTCAGAAAGCTCTGTCTCAGTCGCAGGTCATGGGTCCTCCAACAGGATAATGACCCAAAACACACAGCTAAAAGCACCCAAGAATGGATAAGAACAAAACATTGGACTATTCTGAAGTGGCCTTCTATGAGTCCTGATCTGAATCCTATCGAACATCTATGGAAAGAGCTGAAACTTGCAGTCTGGAGAAGGCACCCATCAAACCTGAGACAGCTGGGGCAGTTTGCTCAGGAAGAGTGGGCCAAACTACCTGTTAACAGGTGCAGAAGTCTCATTGAGAGCTACAGAAAACGTTTGATTGCAGTGATTGCCTCTAAAGGTTGTGCAACAAAATATTAGGTTAGCGGTCCCATCATTTTTGTCCATGCCATTTTCATTTGTTTTCTTATTTACAATATTATGTTGAATAAAAAATCAAAAGCAAAGTCTGATTTCTATTAAATATGGAATAAACAATGGCGGATGCCAATTACTTTTGTCAGTTTTAAGTTATTACAGAGAAAATTGTGCATTCTTCGTTTTTTGTGGAGGGGTACCAACAAATTTGAGCACGTCTGTATATATATATCAATAATCAGAAAATAGAACACACATAGAAATTTATATATATATATATATATATATATATATATATATATATATATATATATATATATATAAAATCAGCAATAAAACACACATATAATTATATGTTATATACATATACAGAAGCGAGAGAATATCACTTTAAAAACTTGCGTAAGCTAAGCTATACAAGTGTGTTTTTAAATGAGATTTAAAAGCATTGGCAGAAGGAGCTTCCTTTATAGTACTGGGAAGTCGTTCCATAATTTCGGTGCAATGTAACTCAAGCATCTACCACCTGAGTTTTGTTTCTGAATACTTGGTATGGAAAGTAGCCTGGCATCCTGTGATCGAAGTGGACGATTAGGAACGTATGGTTTTAAAAGATCCTTTAAATAGGGTGGAGCTAAGCAATTTAGAGCCTTGTGGGATAATAATAGCACCTTAAAATCGATCCTAAATCGAACAGGAAGCAAATGCAAGGACGCTAGCACAGGGGTGATATGATCTTGTTTCTTACTCCCAGTTAAAACTCTTGCAGCAGCATTCTGTACAAGTTGCAGCCGAGATATAACATTGTTACTGATACCAGCAAAAAGGCTGTTACATTAATCAATCCTTGAAGATATAAAAGCATGCACCAATCTCTCTGCATTCTGCTTGGAAAGCATACCTCTCAGTCTAGCTATGTTTCTTAAATGAAAAAAGAACATTTTTGTAACATTTTTAATGTGTGATTCAAAGGAGAGGTCTGAATCAAAAGTGACACCTAGGTTTTTTTTATCTCTGCTCTAGAATCTGTACAGAGACCGTCGAGTAGAAAATCAGATGAATCTATGTTCTTGTATTGCTTCTGAGGTCTCATTATCATCAATTCTGTTTTGTCTGAGTTTAACATTAAAAAGCTTTTAAACATCCAATGTTTAATGTCAGCAAGGCAGGTATTCAAAATATTAGCAGCAGATACATCACCCTGTTTGAGAGACAGGCAAAGCTGAGTGTCATCAGCATAGCAATGAAAATGAACTCTGTGTCTACGAATGATATTTCCCAAAGGTAACATATATAGAGAGAACAGAATTGGGCCAAGAATTGAACCCTGAGGAACCCCACACGTAACCTTTGACATAAAATAGGTCGCCTCCTCAACTTTAACAAACTGAAACCTATTAGAGAGATAGGATCTGAACCAGAACAAGACAGTACCTGACAATCCCACTAAATGTTCAAGGCGATTAATTATGACAGAATGATCAATGGTGTTGAAAGCAGCACTTAGATCCAGTAGAACAAGTACTGAAGGCGAGCCCATGTCAGAAGTCATCAACATATCATTTACCACTCGAATTAGTGCCGTCTCGGTGCTATGATAAGGCCTGAAACCTGACTGAAATTTCTCAGAAATATTCTGTGCAGCAAGAAATCTATTTAATTGTTCAGCCACTACTATTCTAACACTTTGGACAAAAAAAGGGAGATTAGAAATAGGCCTGTAATTATTAAGCACATTGGGATCAAGGGTAGGCTTCTTGAGCAGGGGTTTTACTACGCAGTCTTCAAAGAATTTGGAACAGTACTTGATGAGAGTGAGCTGTTAATAATATTTAAAACTGTGTTATTTATTTTTGGATATACTTTTCTCAAAAGTGTAGTAGGAATGGGATCTAATGCACATGTTGTGGGTTTAGTCTTTTTAATTATGGCATCCGGCTCTTGTTCACATGTCAAGCAAAAGTGCTGTAAGATTTGGTTGGGTTCAGACGGACCAAGAATATTTGTATAATTGTTTATATCAGTATGTAGTTGCTCAACTGATTCCTAATGTCGGTCACTTTTTTATTGAAGTGATTCACAGCTTACTGGAGGAATATTCTGTGTAACGCGCTCTGATTGCGGATTTGTTAATCTTGCTGTTGACTGAAAAATAAATCTGATTTTTGTCAACAAGATCGGAGAAATAAACAGATCGAGCTAAAGACAGTGACGTTCTATATGTTAAAATACTATCTTTCCAGCTTTGATAATATATCTGAAGTCCAGTCGATCTCCCATCTGCGTTCTAATTTGCGACACATACGTTTATGCATACGTGTTGTATCATTAAACCAAGGAGAAAATATTTTTGTAGATAGTTTCTTTATTTTATAAGGTGCAATAGTGTCAAGACTATTTGCCAGAGTGGCGTTATATTTATCCACCAAATCTCCGACCACTCCTGACTGAATAATTCACAACACAGAGTTTGTTATTCATTTAGCAGGGGACAATTCTATATTGTGTTTATCTAGATTTTTATTGTAGTTTTTGGGGTTTTTGTTTGTAATTGTTTGACTTAAATATAATTGGCTCAGTAGTACTTCAATCTTTAAACCGAGGTCCTGTCCACATTGTGTGGATGTTAAAGATCCCATGGCACTCTTCGTAAGAGCAGGTATGTTAATCCCGGTGTCATGGCCAAATCCAAAAAGCAGGTTATACAATCCGGCCTACCTAAAGTCCCTCTACCTTAATTAGGGTTAAAAGTGTGTTTGTGCCCCACTTCCCCCCCTCCCCCGGACCCTCTTGTAATGAGGCCTCCGTCTCAATGGGTAACTCTCCTAGTTAAATAAATAGTCTCTGTAAGTTGTTTCTGACAAAAGCGTCTGCTCAATGACTAAAATAATGATTATATACGATTATGAAGTTGTGATGTCAGGCTTTAATCACAGCCTGTGTATTTGTAGATGGATCTTGTCTTCATTACACTAAAACAAATAAAACGACAAGTTAACACATGACCTCCAGGTGTACTTGGAAAATGTTGTATTTTTATGTTTTTGGTTGGCAACACCCTGTAATTACATTCACTGCAGTATAATAAAAACACAAATACTACAGTACTGTTTATATAGTAATATCAAAGGTATAGTTGGGCCAATCCAATGTTAACGGCTCCTACTCAGCCTGTTCTGTTTTTCCAAATTTTACATTTATGTTATTGATACATGAACTATACGTCTTAAACTATCAAGCTCATCAATATGGCATTTTCACCTGTACAGTATTTCCATGATTCATGATAGATAGTGAAACAAGTAAAAGAGGATACAAGTTACAGGAGACAGCATAATTGCATGGGCTCGGACCGCCGAGTGAGGGAATACAGTGGGCGTACATGTATATGATTCGTTTTGATCAGATTCATAACTTTATTTATTTTTTATATTTCATTACGAGTAACTTAAAATATTGGACAAGTTCACAAAAATAAACCAACTTGAAATGTTATACGCTCAATACAAAACACTATTCTCTGGCAACTTATGATATGAAAAGTAAAATAATGTAAACTAATGTACCGTATATTACAGCCGGCCTAAACTCATATATTGTAATACAGTACAGTAAAAAATAAAAGTTAAACAGGGGTGCACAGTACCTTACTATAGATCTTCTGACTACAACGTAGCAAAAAAATAATTTTATGGAAGTATGCATAGTAGTCGGCCGATTGAGCTGATAAACAACTGTAAAAAACTGTCTTTCGTGCCTGCTTTTCCCGCTGTCATACAGTTGCTATGCGCTTACGTCACTGCTATTTTTGAAACTCAAACGCAAACATATATATTTTTTGAACATTGCTCGCATTATGCAATTATCCAAATTAAAATGCAATGAACAACGGACTTCGGGACCGCGAAATGTGCATTTAGTACCATACAATCATAGAAAATTATGCGCTTAAAAACGGGACCAGCTGCATGCTATGCAGTTAAGCAATTATTATACAATTATTCAATATGCAAATAAGTGGAGTCGACTCTACATCAGATTTGGCTGTGTATTTTTCATGCATCAATCTATGGTCTACCAGTTCTTAAATATTGTATAGCAAAAGTTGAATGTATGCAATCAGTGTTATGTACATACTCTACTGATAACGACTGCAGTGTAGCTTTGAATATGTCTAGTATCAAACGGAATAAAAAAAGTGTTACTTCTGTAATGACATCAAAAATCCTACTGAACTAAAGTAGAACATTTCTACTGAAATACCTCAAGTTACCATCATAAATAAGAAGCTCTAGCATCAGGCAACAGCAAGCACAGTACAATAATCCAATTAAATGTTTTTCCTGCTTGGCTGACGACCCAATCAAAACGATGCATTTGCAACCCAACTTTGCTTGTTTTGTGTGGCTTAACATTTGGAGAGAGAAAAAGAAAATCTGCAACTGCAGGTGAATTCGAGGGTTCCCCCCCACCCCCACCAAATGGAACAGAGACAAAAGTATTTACCCGCCAAACTGGCTCTGGCCAGAAGCAAACGTATGATATAATATGCCATACATATATATGTCCACTGTACAAAATTATCCGAACAAAGTCATTCTTCTTGTTTAAACTTAGCACAGGAAAATTCCTTGAAGCTCCAAATTACCATTTGTAAAAAAAATGATAAAACGTTCATGCACCCGCATTTCCACATGCCTTTGAAACGTGTTTTTTTTGTTTACTACTACAGTCAAAAAACTTAAAATAAACCCAAACAGTTAAGCACACAACTTAACATAAACCTAAATCTAACCTATGTCAAAACTCTACATTTTTTAAAGACATACTGTAAGATGTATTTTATATCTCATTGCAATCCAGAAATGTAAAATCAGAAACGTATTAAGTACAGTAGAGTACATACATTAGGCCTAACTCGTATTAAGCACAGTACTGTACATACATTTTTTTTCAAGATTTTAAACGCTTCCCACTTCATATGTTCTTAAACATGTTGTCAATAGTTTAAATCATTAACATAATTGACTAGCAATAGATAGCAATATAGTGGGATTACATTTTCTCCATTTTAAATTGTGAACTAGAATATTGTGCAAATGTTTAATTCATTACATAGAAGGCATTAAAATATGTCCTAGTCTGGAGGGGTGGGCCGTCCCCAAATATATATCGGCAAGTAAAATATTTCACTGAATTACCTGAAGTTAGATTAATCATGAAGTCTATTTTTTTTTCAGCGATGGAAAATGTCTTACAGCTAAATTAATATATAGGCCTACCTGCGTAAGTCTCTGCAAGTGACGCTAGCTACCACGATTAATGATTTGATATAAGAGATTCTCGATAGTGTCAGTAAATTACTTCGTGTTGTGAAGAAGGTCTCTTCAAGATAAACATTCTGTAGCAGTTGAAGAACAACTTTGTGTTAATTTAAAAAATCTCAAACTTCCTTTGGCAGCGATATACAGTAAACAAATAGCAGAAAGTGTTTAATGTATGTGCTTAAATATGGAATATATAACACGCATACATATAACAGTATGCATTTGTATTTTATTCTATTTGGCAAAACATTATCGTCTCACTTTTTTTTTTTTAGAACCTACGCTATACAAGATCATAAGCATTTACAGCAGTGGTACTCAATTACATTCTCTGGCGGGCCAGATAAGGACATTTCCAAACCTTGGGGGGCCACAGGGCGCTCAAGATGTGCGTAGTGGTGGGGGGTTGTTTAAATGGTCGTGAAAATCTGACTATCCGATCAGACTTTACATACAGTAACAAAACGTTGCAACACTGCACTTGCACCAATCAACTAATACATCTCAGAAATAACTACTTAACAAGTTACAATGTTTGATCACCATTAATAATAAAAATATTAAGCAAATACCATTTCCTGACCAGTATTCAAATGACACCTTGCAAACAAACAATTATACAAATCTCACTGTAATGCTATTAAAACAGCATGTTATTCATTTTAATTTTATTAAAACTAGAAAATGTTCTGACAATCACTGTGCTGCAAGCATTCAAGTTAACTAACGAAAGCTCGTTAGTTAACTTGAATGCTTGCAGCACAATACTATTTATCCTAAAATATGTAAAACTGTACTATTCCAGAATAGGTTGTGAAGGCTTTACTTTGCTCCACTGGATTAACTATAAAAGTATACACTTTCCACGTGTGTATTTCAGGCAGAAACAGTACATAAGTAGATATCGCTTTTTTCTTTCTTTTTTTATCCCTGCCATTGTAGTTTCTTCGCAATAAACAAAGTGGCAAATGACACATTTTCATGAAGTAACAGCATTACTGGGGTTTACTTTTTCTTTTTTAAGCTGTGCATGCAAGTGAAAACTGTCAAATGTAACTTAAATAAACGCTTCAAAAAATATATGTGGAAAAGGTGGCGTTGTACAAAACCCCCCCACAATTTTCGTTTATTACTCTCCTCATAACAGAAAATAGGATCACAACAAAACAAAACGTTGATCACTATACGTAGCATGTACCTTTGCCCAGTGTCTGGAAAGTGTGAAGCACTTTCGAGCGATGTGCATTACCTGCAGCGGTCTGTATCCCTCGATTCTGACTCGCTTGCCAAATCTGAAGCATCACTTTGTTGTTGTTGGTTTTTATGTTAATCTCACACATCACTTGCCATTTTAGACACAGACGTCGACTTTTTGGCTTCGAATGAATGTGCAGCAATGTTTGTAAGAATATTCAGATAGTTTCAGCGCACTGAAGAAAATAATATTCCTACCGCTGTTTTCATATTGCACAAAGCCTTCTTTCATTGCTCAACAAATGAGGCACTAAAACTACGTAAATTGGCGGAGATTTGTGACGCCTGCCAAAATGAGAGCTCATCAGAAATAAAGCTTGGCCAGTCAGCTGACTTGTTCTTCTATTAGGCTGCCAAAAAAAACGAGTGTTTGGGGAAGCAAACGTATTTCCTAAATGAACAAATTATTATTAGTTTCTCCAGTACTGAAGGCACAAACACTCATTATTATCACTGATTACCAGTTTTAACCGGACAGAAACACAGATCTGACCCGTGTGTGCTGAACTATAGGCTATTCAATGCCTCCCTATTTATTCAGTGAAATGAACGGTCGAAAGCAACGCTACCAGGCACTGACGTCAGACAGTTATCTTTTTTGGTTCAATTTCGGTAAAACCAGGACCCCTCCGAAAATATATACCCCGTTGCACATCTACACTCCCGGGACTATGTGTATGCCAAGTGTGGTTCCTAAATTAGCAGTACTTTTCGAGATACAGGTGTATACAAAAGCGTCTTCATTTTTCTTTTTTTTTTTTTTTTTTTTTTACAAGCTGTTTTCTTCGCCATGCTGTATCTCAAAAAGTATTTCACCAGATGCTACCCCGTTCACAGGGTTTGTTGAGCCTGTCAATCCGACCCCACACACACACACACACACACACACACACACACACACACACACACACACACACACACACACACACACACACACACACACACACACACGAATGTTCATGCATATCGATGGAGATTAACAAATACATACATTTCACTTTGAGTAATAAATAACTCAGCACTTACCTTTTAGTGTTAGGAAAAACGTGGTCTTTTTTTGTGGAATCGGCTACCGGGTTTGGTGTTTTTCAAATTTGACTTTGCAATAACCAATTTAACAAAAAAATACTGGAAAAAACGGTTTTGTGGACGATGGTACAAATCACGCTGTGGAAACATCCAGCGACGGGCGTTAACCAATGAGAGAGGACTGATCACGTGTCTCAAATCATTCCGCGTGACTCTTCCAATGAAAGCGGGGCGGTGACAGCGTGTTAGTCACGTGATATCCGCGTGTTCCCTTCTCTCACATGATTTGATCTCTGTTGTCGCGGAGATTTACTCTGCTGGAGACGCGGGGGCGGGACGGGGGTGTCCTGCCGGTACCCCGTTGTCAGGCACGGGGCAGTGGGGGGCGTTCTCCTGGGGCGCTCTGGCGGTCAGCTAAGAGCAGCCCGAGTGTTGCTGTTCACTCGATTTCATCAATAAAATAGCTTTCTATTTTGGAAGATAAAAGTTGTACTCTTGGATTCTTACCGCCGCTACAATCGGGGTCCGTTTCTGTCTGCAATATTATGATACAGGTCATACTTGCAAAACTCGTATATTAATCAACGTTTTAATTTTCTTTCATGATACAAAGTGGAATGCAAAACAAATTAAATAAATAATAATAATAATAATAATAATAATAATAATAATAATAATAATAATAATAATAATAATAATAATAATAATAATAATAATAACACAGTAATATTTTTTTTATACAGTGTGGAGTAGTGGTTAGGGCTCTGGACTCTTGACTGGAAGGTCGTGGGTTCAATCCCTGGTAGGGGACACTGCTGCTGTACCCTTGAGCAAGGTACTTTACCTAGATTGCTCCAGTAAAAACCCAGCAGTATAAATACAAACTAAAAAATAGAAATATGTACATTGCGATCTTACAGTTCAGCGCCACAGTCAAACCACGCGATATCTGTTTGAAGTAAAGCCCCGCCCCTGCCGCATCATTTCGCAATTGCTATACACAGCTCCAGAATGAGTGACACATTGGATAGCCAATCTCTACGACATAAAACTATACTGTAGTATCCCTCTATCACGTGACTTTTTTTACACCCACGTCACGTGTTCCCAGCAAAGGCTGAGCGCTGATCTGCTTTCAGTGACAGCAAACAAAACACAATTCGTAGTGTAATATTTGGGTTTGGAAGTGGTGAAGAAATAACTCTTAATATCAACAACGGATGGATGCAGACAGATTACAATCTGACAGTTTGATTAAAAACAGCTCACACGAATGTCAACAACTGCGCCACCCCACACACACTTCTGGGTTTTGTCAATAAAGCTTAGGAAAACAAAATCTTTAAATAACTTTATACAAACAATTGAAGGCAAACACTCGTACACTATTCAAGCAATACTGCACAGCAAGCTTAATGCTACCAGGAGAGTTTAACCAACTTGCTAGCCTTTTAACAGTAAGTATTTTCATTTATTATTAACCACTTCAACTCCAGATGTAAAAATGAAACCCCTTCCCAGGTACCAGATTTTGAAAATAATAATAATAATAATAATAATAATAATAATAATAATAATAATAATAATGTTTTCAAATCTGTAGTTGCTATAAAATGTTAACATATGATGAATAAAACACAAATAAATGACTTAAACTGTGTTTTTCATTAACCCTTTATGCTGCTGTGTACTACATACCCATATTCAATATAGAGATAAAAACGTTTTTTGTTTTTTTTTAACAATGAAAACAAAAAAGCTGCTAATAACAATAATAATCAGTAAACAGTAATTATCAAATAAATACAACTTCAAAACGTGTGCCAGTTTTGACTTGCTCTGTGCCATTTATTGAAATGTTCAATACAACAGAACCCGGGATTGCCTTCGCAACCACTGCACATTTTTCTTTTCTTTTGTCTTTTCTTTTGTTTTAATTTTCATAGCAGACCCTGTACCTTTTTTACAGTGTCTGCTTCGCTTGTGTTGGAGGGATAGTCACAAATGCTTGTACACAGCTACTTTGCACAGGCATTGTGATGGATCTGGCTGCCGCATTGCCTGTACCCAGTGCTGTGTTTTGATAGTATTTAGTCACAGCACTGCCATTTCAAACCAAACAGCTTCCCGTTTGCAGCTGGCTTACCTGTAAAGTAACTGCATGCTCTTCTGTTCGTACAGTTTGTATTGTTCTTGGCTCCACATCCTCTTCATCATAATCACTGAGTGATAAGTCAGCATCACTGTTGCTGGTATCGAAATCCTCCGAACCAACTTCACTCCCGTTGCTCATTATAGAAAGACCACGTACGTTGCCATGTTTAGCTTTCGCTAAAAACTATATAAACTACAACTAAACAAGTAAAACTAATAGTAAAACAAAACATAATAATTTAAAACACTATATATATAAAAGCCGACTGCTTTTTTTCACACTGCGGACTCACCATGTAGCCACCCAAGAGCTACAACGTTGGTGGACAACGCAGCTCTCGGGCAGCTTACAGGCAAGCCCGCAGGCGCCCAGCCAGACTACAGGGGTCGCTGGTGCGCGGTGAGCCGAGGACACCCTGGCCAACCTAGCCCTCCCTCCCCTCGGGCGGCGCGTGGCCAATTGAGCGCCGCCCCCTGGAAGCTCCTGTCCTCCGTCGGCAAAGGAATAAGCTGGACTTGAACTCGCGACGTCCAGACTATAGAGCGCATCCTGCACTCCACGTGGAGCGCCTTTACTGGATGCGCCACTCGGGAGCCCCATTTTACATTTGTTATTAATTTTGTAAATATACATGTTAACCTAATTTTTTAAATACCTATCGAGCCTAAACAATAACAAAAATAATGTTGCAGTCGAATATCGTACGCAGTAAGACCGAGTGTTTAACTTTAAAACACGTATTTGTCACGCTTTTCAAACACGTCACTGTGTTTATAATTCTAAATGTGTTTAGGATTTAGTTTGTTTTGTAAACTCATGGACGCGTTTATGATTTGTAAAACATTTTTTAAACATTCGTACAGGTTTATAACAGGGCTGGTGTTTAAAATATAAACATTCAACTTATCCAAAAAAAAAGCACAGATTAAAAACACATAACGTTGAGCGTTATTTAGAGTTCCAAATGACTAAACGTCAACACCTGATGACGTATAAACACTGCTGTTTAGGAATAGAACGTTTCTATTATACATGTATACACACGTGCCGTTCAGATATTAAACGCGTCACACGTTCTTGGGTGTACAGTGTAACGTCAGTGTTTTCTGTGTTTACGCAAGATGGCTGACTCTATAAGTTGAAGTGATACCGATAGTGATACGTCGGTACAGATAGGAGACCCCGGTAAGTATTACTGTAACCAGAGCTATAGCTGCCAGTGTTTCTATGCGGTACAATTTTACACGTCCATAGCGCCTGAGTGCTTAACAACACAAAGATTGGATAATCTAATCAAAGCTATGGACTGAAAGTCAGGTTTTAAATAAAGTCTTAAACTAGAAGTTATTGCACCTGCTTCCCGAATATTCCGAGCAAGAGAATTCCTTAGATGCGGGGCACAGTAACTGAAAAGCCCAGGAACCATAACACACCTAAACACCTGTATATGCTACTGTCTGCTTCTGAAAGCCGTTTCAAAATACAGAGCACCGAGCCCACACCACATAATACAAAACCCAGCCTCGCAGGCTTAAAACAGAGACAAGTGCCGTGTTTATTATGAAGTATGTTTCAGCACGCTGAGAGCCGGATCCCATCAAGTCTCCTCAAACTACAGCAACTCAATGTACAGAAGTTATTAACCAAAAAAAAGGGGAGTTAACATTTAATATTTTTTTTTTTTACTAACAATAATAATAATACATTTTATTTATATAGTTATAATTTTGTGAAGCACATGAGACGCACGCATATAAAAACAAAGGTTAAATTATTATTATTATTTATTTATTTATTTATTTCTTATCACACGCCCTTACCCAGGGCGACCTTACAGTTGTATACAAAAAAATGCATATCCAGAATTACAGTACAATTAAGAGCAAAGCTACAAAATACAATGATTTCAGTCCTAATAAGAGCGATTACAAAACCCAGTAAGATTTGATATCGGGGCAGCTCCAGAGCGGAGAACAGTGTTGATCGTTATATCCGGGTTAGCTACGAGCGCATGTGAAATACAAAATACTTCAGATTAGGTTAAGTGCAATAGGGAGCAGATAAGTGCAAGTAAATGAAATACAGATCACAACAAAGTCCAAAACTAAACTACAGAATGAAACCCTACACAGCTGAGTCCCTTTCTAAAGTATGGTGGTGTAATTACAGCAAAGTGGCTCCTTACTCCGGTATTTTTGTGTGAGGTAATGCTTTCTTTTCTTCCCTTAATCACAAAGCTGCCCTGCCACCTCTTTCTGTAAGAAGAGACGTGTAGGGAGACGTCATCAGTGTGTTTCCAAAGTACTTCCGTTTTTGTTTTCGCTGCAGTATGCGTCTGTTGAAGTAGAAAGGGTATCTTTTTATAATAGCAATGCTTGCTTTATTTATAAAGCTTTCTGGAAATCTAAATAAACCATGTCATATGCTTTGCAATTATCCATTGTCGATGTTGCATCCTCAAAAAATCAAGCAGGTTAGTTAGACACGATCTCCCTTTCCTAAAACCATGCTGACTGTTTCGCAGGATATTGTTACCATATAGGTAATTTTCCATTTTGGATCTTATTATAGTTTCCATAAGTTTACATATAATAGAAGTCAGGCTTATTGGCCTGTAGTTACCTGGTTCAGTTTTGTCTCCCTTTTTGTGGATCGGTATTACGTTTGCAATTTTCCAGTCTGTCGGTACAACCCCTGTGTCAAGAGACTGTTACATGATCTTGATTAGCGGTTTGTAAATAACTTCTTTCATTTCTTTGAGTACTATTGGGAGGATCTCATCCGGCCCAGGGGATTTGTTTATTTTAAGAGCTCCTAGTCCCTTTAACACTTCTGCCTCTGTTATGCTAAAGTTATTTAAAACTGGATAGGAACAGGTCAACATGTGGGGCATGTGGGGCATGTTGTCCGTATCCTCCTTTGTAAAAACTTGTGAAAAGTAATCATTTAATATATTCGCTATTTTTTTGTCTATGATTTTGCCATTTGTGTCTCTTAGACATTTAACCTCCTCTTTTGAAGATTCTCTTGCTTTTAATATATTGGAAAAACATTTTGGAATTGGTGTTAGCCCCCTTAGCAATGTTCATTTCTCTCTCTCTCTCTCTCTCTCTCTTGGCCTTTCTAACTTCCTTTTTGACTTATGTTTGCAGTTCCAAGTACTCTTTATGTGTACTTTGTTTTTGGTCCCTTTTAAACGCTCTGTAAAGTGCCTTTTTTCAGCTGAATATTTTTTTTTTTTAAATTGATCTATTAAACCATTTTGGCCATTTTGTTTTAGATTTAGATTTGTCTACTTTTGGGATGTAATTGTTTTGCACCTCTAGTACTACATTTTTAAAAAACAGCCATCCTTTTCTGTGGATGTTTTCTCTATTTTACTCCAATCTACTTCTGTTAGTCTCTGTTTCATACCTTCATAGTTTGCTTTTCTAAAATTGTAAACCTTAGCTTTAGTCATTACTTTTTGGGTTTTGAAAATCACTTCAAATGAAACCATGTTGTGGTCTGAGTTTGCCAATGGCTCTCTGACCTCTGTTTTAGTTATTCTGTCTTCGTTATTTGAAAAGACTAAATCAAGGCATGCTTCCCGTCTCGTCGGTGCCTTGACAAATTGCGTTAGGAAGCAGTCATTTGTCATATGACCAGAGTCAGAATAGTGCTACTTGACCAGGGTCAGAATTGAGTTACATGACCATAGTCACCCTTACGGAAATGTCCCATAGAATCCTATAGTAGTACTATAGGACTCTCTATAGGACTAAAAGGGTTTTAAAGGAATCCTGTAGGATTCTTTAAAAAAAAGTATCCTCCTATAGTACTCAAAAGGGTCTCCCTATAGTACCTCAATAGGACTCCTCCTATAGTATGCAAAAGAATAATACTATGACTCTGTTTAGGACTGAAAATGTAAGAATGACTTTTACAGTATATACTAGGTTTATAGATTGAATAAAGCAAAATACTTAACTTTTAATAAACCGTTTAATAAACCTATTTATTTAATTACCAGATACTGAAAATAGCACATTAGTAGGAACAAAATAATGTATAATAAATTTAAGCAGAGCTGTTTTTGTTTTATTTTATTCTGTTTTAAAATATTTCTGATATAGCTGGGGTGTGTAAACTTTTTAAAACAAAATAAAAGCACATCATAGTAAATAACACAAGTGTTGCCTGCAGATAACTTCAAGTAACCCTTAATATTTAAAAAGACAAAGCAGCAGCCATAATGAATATGGACATAATTTATTGTCCTACAAAATTTTAAATAGATATAATAAATTATTATATACAAATATGCACATTTTTAAAAAATATAAATAAATCAACAGATGTACAGACTCCTTTACTTTAACCATATACGTTTTCTTTTTGACAATAACAATACTATATTATCCTGTTCATACATGTGTAACAGGGTGGAGGCTGGGCGTGAACTGGCAACCCTACGCACTCCAAGTGAGCATCTAAACCACAATGCAAAAGAGCCGAGCTCGTCTGCATACATGGTTTTAGAGCTCTTAACCTCCTCTCTTCTCATCGACAGGGGACAGAATCCGTAATGGCACTATACCACACAACACTGCACGTTACACATGTCAAAACAGAAAGAGTTGTACCACGTCCTTATCGCTAGGCTGTGAATTTGTGATTTGTGAAAAGGGCAGGACAATTGCAGTCACTTGTGTTCTTTTTTTAATTTTCCTGCAAGCTGCCTTCCTTCTTTACTTGCACAGTATTTAATTTCCAAGTGGTGCTCTAGCTGTGAGAAACAGCTGTCTGTGATATGTAAAACATCAGGAAGACACAGGCATTAACTGTGTATTGCTCACGCTGACAAACATGTCTGCATGTCCATGTTATAAGGCTTGATAATGCTTCATGTTCATCTAAAATTTCTGTTGCGCTTCCTGATTCTAATAGGTCCTGTAATGCTGCCAACAGAGTTGAAAGGTCATAGCAAGCATCATATGAACTTTTGGAATCAGAAAATAAAAAAATGGACAGTCACTTAGCAGTCTAGAGCAGTAATTTAGCTCAAAGCTACTTAGAGAAAACTATAAGAGAAAAATGATAAAACTTAATATTGCAGCAAAGAACTCCGAATGATTGCCAACCTCATAACAAGATTAGGAATAAGTAAAACAAAAAACAACATTAAAATGGAATTTGAATCTATTTACTCTTTAATAATTTAGTAATAATAATTTCGTATGAAAATTGTTTTGTACATTCTGATGAAAACATGGTTAACATTGATTAATTTGTGAAGAATTGTTGAAACGCTCATTTTAAAGTATGAAACACCTAATCCCTTTCAACTTCATTTGGCATGAAATTCACAGAACTCTTCTCATCAATTGACATCCTAACACATTTCCTTTCCAAATGGTCCAAAAACACAGCCTCTGTTTTATCATTCTTGTGAATTTCAATGAGAAAGTTTGAGGATATGCTAAACTCTCTACTGTATATAAAATCTGCAATTTTTTTCCAGTTTCTTCACAGTCAATATAGCTATCTCTCTCCCATGAACAGAGCATGGCCCATCTCTGCACTTTACTAGCAGAAGAGAGGTTAGTTCAACAACATGACTATTTTGCAATTCAGCTGTAAAGTTAGACCTTTTCATTACATGGTTATAGTTTTTAGTGCGATACAAAACATGATTGTAAATAAACCTGTCATACACAAGTACTTCTTTTTTAACTTGATGACCAAGTAGAAATTCTTGTTGATCCAATAAGTTTTTTTAAGAAAATATGTACAGGTTCACTGGCACTTTGTATGCTTGTAGCTTTTTTACCTTTTTTATCACAGTATACATTTCACACACTTGTTTTGATACGCTCTGTGTACCCTAGAAAAGGCTTTTTAATACCCTGTTGTACCCTTCATAAGGGAAAGCAGAGGTTGCCCAAAGAGCTCCCCAGTCACTAACACCTCTAGGTAAATGCAGAAGTAGATGGACATTAAAGGTCAAGTGACTTTTACCACACAGAGTCTCAGTTTGGTTTACAAACTCCTTAAGAACCACACTTACTTTTCTAAGAGTTTCTCTAGTAATTGAGTCTGTCAAAAGATTATTCACTGAATAGACCAAGTAAAACCAATGTTGAATGTATCTCAAAGGTAAAATCCCCCTTACTACACCAAGAAGAACACAGTGCATGTATTCAGATACAAAAGACCGTGACATATTCAAAACAGGTAAAAACAACAACGGGGAAGAGCCTTTAACACCATTCACTGGGTTTCCACTTTCAGAAGCAGCAATTGCATCTGCTTTGTGCTGTTCATGAGTTCTTATAGGTGGATCTTTTTCTTTAATGGGGTGTACTCTAGTGAATTCTCTTCCCTTGTGAACATGCTGACCAGGATGCAGACAAAAGTCACAACCATACTTGCCATTAAACAGGGTTGTGTTACGAAGGGCTGGTCTAGCCACCGAATCTGCTGAACAAATTAAAGTATGTATTTTAACAACCTTCTGACCTTCTCCTGGAATTATTACTGTTACACCTGTTTCGTGCAAATCAGTTAACTCTTTAACAAAAACACTCAAGTAGCTATCCATCCTGGGCTTTCCTGGGCCAAACCACAGACATGACAACAGAACATTGTTGATTCTTAACTTGTATGGGAGTTCATTCACCATTACCTGAATAGGCCAGAAACTGCTTCTGGATGATTTAAATACTTAAACACCATCACTGTTCCACTGAAGAGAAATGCCATTCTGACCAAACTGTGTGGAATTCCTTACTTTTTGGTACAGTTTCCCAGATGTGACATCACCTATCTCTCTGCTTCTAGTGTGGACATTTTTCTGGATGGAATCTAAAACGGCTTCTTTTTCAAGCAGTTCCTGCTTTTTCAATGGGAGCTGGATGAAAAAGTGACCAGCCTTTTTGTTTAATTCTTTATTAAACCCCTCACCACATTCTGGACAGGAATCTACATTATCATTCTCAGGGCAGATGTATGATTGGCATATTTTACAAAAAAAATGCAGCACCATAGATGACAAGTCTGCACAATTGAACTTTTTGTACAGATAGTATTTGGTTGTTTTAGGAAAGTCTTTAACATGACATGACATAAGTTCAAGAAGATTATCCAAAGCAGAATCTGTCAGTCGATGTTTCAATGCAAAGGTCACTTTCATTTTTACTGAGCGGTGCTCCTGGATATAGTGGGTGATTGTCAAACTCATCCTACAGAAGAGAGGAAATACAGTTAGGAAGAGTAGAACCTACAGGAAATCTTAAATGGTATTATCATTGATCAGAAACGTTATCTGGAATGCATAACTTTAAACAAACACAACAGGATATATCACAATTCATAAAATTCGTAAAAATGGTTTAATTCTGGATTTGCAAAAGTGTAAGATACTGTAGCGGTGGTGCGAATGGATGGACTGTGGGGGTGTATTTAGACAGGGGAATTTGAAAACAATTTTTGTCCAGTGTGTACTGTGTTAAGTGTTGTGGGCGCCAGGGTTGTATTGTATTTTGTGTGTGTCTCTCTCTCCCCGCTGTTATCTTGCCTGCTGTTTCTGTGCAGTCTGCAAGTGTTGACGTGAGTGCGCTGTTTGTGTTCTGTTCTGTTCTGTGTTCTGAGTCGGGTTCGCTTTTCTCAATAGCTACTTTACCAAACCAATGTAGTAAGACCATCGTTTAGGTAAGTGTTTCCCAAACATCATTGAAACTACTAGCTCTTGAACTTCTACTTGAGTTCACGAGCGGTCTGAGGGAATCGTGAAATGTTTGGGTAATGCATTGTGACACCATAGAAACCAAAAACATAATAGTTCACCAAACGAAAAATATATCTGCACACTTGATTTTGCTAAATAATTCATGTGTTTCAAACCTGCCTACGCTCTTAAGAAACCACCATATGATGCACTTCAAGACCGCTAGTTAAGTTGCAGCTTCACGTGGGGTTTTGGGATCGATCGAACAGAAATCGATCGAACGCCGCTGCAGTAAACCGTAATAATTAATAATCTTCAAACTCCAAGTACGACTGTTATAGGGAATTGGAGACGTATCCCTATTTAGTGTGGTTCAAGTTAAGAGCTATTCCATTTTAACCTCACTGCCTGGTCTGATCTTTTATTTTCCACCGTCACCGCCGCAGAACATTGCCCATAGCATGCTCAACGCTACAATATTATACTTGAACACTACAAGCAATGCCATCTTAGGTCTTGCATGTTCATTTTAAAATAATGTACCCAAGGCATCGGTGGTCTCTGTATGTGTGTTATTGTGCTTATGAACTATTTTAAATTGCTTACATAAAGTACTCGCATTCATTTATGCAAAATAATTTAACAATGTAATGTGTCAAGGGATAGACAGAGCTGTAAGCCTAGGCTGTTAGCAAATTGGTTGTGAAATTGGTCAAAGCAAACTATATACACTCGTTAGTTCTAAATAAATGTAAATTAAGTAAATGTAATGCAGTTGTGCATATAATTGTCATTACATGTTATGGGATTGGATGTTAAGCATACAGTATACACGGTAAGATTATATAACATTTAAAAGATTATATACAGACGTGCTCAAATTTGTTGGTACCCTTACAGCTCATTGAAATAATGCTTCATTCCTCCTGAAAAGTGATGAAATTAAAAGCTATTTTATCATGTATACTTGCATGCCTTTGGTATGTCATAGAATAAAGCAAAGAAGCTGTGAAAAGAGATGAATTATTGCTTATTCTACAAAGATATTCTAAAATGGCCTGGACACATTTGTTGGTACCCCTTAGAAAAGATAATAAATAATTGGATTATAGAGATATTTCAAACTAATTAGTTTCCTTAATTAGTATCACACATGTCTCCAATCTTGTAATCAGTCATTCAGCCTATTTAAATGGAGAAAAGTAGTCACTGTGCTGTTTGGTACCATTGTGTGCACCACACTGAACATGGACCAGAGAAAGCAAAGGAGAGAGTTGTCTGAGGAGATCAGAAAGAAAATAATAGACGAGCATGGTAAAGGTAAAGGCTACAAGACCATCTCCAAGCAGCTTGATGTTCCTGTGACAACAGTTGCAAATATTATTAAGAAGTTTAAGGTCCATGGAACTGTAGCCAACCTCCCTGGGCGCAGCCGCAAGAGGAAAATCGACCCCAGAGTGAACAGAAGGATAGTGCGAATGGTAGAAAAAGAACCAAGGATAACTGCCAAAGAGATACAAGCTGAACTCCAAGGTGAAGGTACGTCAGTTTCTGATCGCACCATCCGTCGCTTTTTGAGCGAAAGTGGGCTCCATGGAAGAAGACCCAGGAGGACTCCACTTTTGAAAGAAAAACATAAAAAAGCCAGACTGGAATTTGCTAAAATGCATATTGACAAGCCACAATCCTTCTGGGAGAATGTCCTTTGGACAGATGAGTCAAAACTGGAGCTTTTTGGCAAGTCACATCAGCTCTGTGTTCACAGACGAAAAAATGAAGCTTTCAAAGAAAAGAACACCATACCTACAGTGAAACATGGAGGAGGCTCGGTTATGTTTTGGGGCTGCTTTGCTGCGCCTGGCACAGGTTGCCTTGAATCTGTGCAGGGCACAATGAAATCTCAAGACTATCAAGGCATTCTGGAGCGAAACGTACTGCCCAGTGTCAGAAAGCTCTGTCTCAGTCGCAGGTCATGGGTCCTCCAACAGGATAATGACCCAAAACACACAGCTAAAAGCACCCAAGAATGGATAAGAACAAAACATTGGACTATTCTGAAGTGGCCATCTATGAGTCCTGATCTGAATCCTATCGAACATCTATGGAAAGAGCTGAAACTTGCAGTCTGGAGAAGGCACCCATCAAACCTGAGACAGCTGGAGCAGTTTGCTCAGGAAGAGTGGGCCAAACTACCTGTTAACAGGTGCAGAAGTCTCATTGAGAGCTACAGAAAACGTTTGATTGCAGTGATTTCCTCTAAAGGTTGTGCAACAAAATACTAGGTTAGCGGTCCCATCATTTTTGTCCATGCCATTTTCATTTGTTTTCTTATTTACAATATTATGTTGAATAAAAAATCAAAAGCAAAGTCTGATTTCTATTAAATATGGAATAAACAATGGCGGATGCCAATTACTTTTGTCAGTTTCAAGTTATTTCAGAGAAAATTGTGCATTCTTCGTTTTTTGTGGAGGGGTACCAAATTTGAGCACGTCTGTAGGTATTTTTCTTAATATAATTTTACTTACATTTTGACAGTCCACTTCAAATTCACACTGGGTGGAGAGGCAGGAAGCCCTATTAAACTCCGTTTCATCTTCACCTGAATTGGAAACCTCTTCATCGGACAGCTGTAAAACAGTAATAATTTAGTGTATAATAAAGTAGATTTTACATTTATTTAAATTCAGAATTCTCATTTTTGCAATCTATTTTTTGGGTGGTTCAAACTACAGTCAGACGTATACCCTTCCCTCATATCAACACAGTTGTAACTTTGTTTATTTTGGTTAGAGGTCTACAATGTAGCAGCCTACTTCAAGTTCAAAGTAGTATAATTGCTTATAGCCACATTGATCTCAGGGGAATCCTCATGCAACTGGTGTTCGAGGCCGCAGGGCGAGTTATATTAAAACATATTTCTACCACGAAAACCATTTGAAATGTACAGTTTTTATCTATAAAACCGGATCATTAAGACATGCTTTAATTTACTCCTTAGAATTAATACTCCCGTAGGGTTAAATGGCATTCCCTTGTGAATTTGTATTGGAGCTATGAAATAGCTGAGCGAGATCCAGGGAAACTGAATTACACTCTTCTGTAAAGCCGATTCACCCATACATAAATAAAGTAAACATCTGAAGCACATTTTTTTTTTAAGTGTCCTATAATATAACTCAATGTATGGGATATCGAATTGCCTTTACACTTCCTTTCAAATAACGAATATAAGAGTAGAATTATCCCTCGGTAACATTATATCCAAAACCTATATTTTTCGGCAGGATAGTTCTCCTCGTGGTTTTCAAGAAGTCCTGTTTCATCACCGAGGAAGAAAACTTGATCAGGTGTTAGGACAGTGTTAAGGGAAGTCTCAGTTGGTTCCTCCTCATTTTCCGTTGAGCAGCCAGGCTGGCTATAAGTACATTCATTTATTTCTATCCCTCTCCTTACTTTTGTCATACGAGGCATATCTTCTTCTGCTTCATGATGTAAGAAACGTTTATGACACCCTCTCCATTTCAATAAAAGTCACCTTATCGGAGAGTAAACTGTCAACAAAAGAGAGAAGTGCTGCTGACTGCCTGCATGGCGCGCGCCCTACTTTTCAAATGTACCTGCACGAGACCAGCAAAGTGACCGTTTGTGTTTGACAGGTGGCTCCCACAGTATTACATACCACTTCATGGAGCAGTAAAGAGATGGAGAAAATGTCATTTGCATTGTTTGATTTTTTTTGAAGAGAATGCGATAGAAATTGGCAAGAAAGAGTGGATTGTAGAATTTGATGAACGTAGTTACAAAAATAATGTAATTGAAACCAAAAATGTTTATGAGATGGTGGACTTAAACCTAGTGGAAAAGGGGACCTTCAAAAGAAAAATCCAAAATGGTTAACCTGTCCATCTTATGTACTGGCAATAGGTAAGACAAAGTGTAATGCTCTATATCAATTTGTCAATCAACTAAAAAGATTAAATAATGCTGAGGAAACTGAAGGTATGGGATGGACACCCTTGCTTACAGTAAACAGTATATATATATATATATATATATATATATATATATATATATATATATATATATATATATATATATATATATATACAGTGCCTTGCATAAGTATTCACCCCCCTTGGACTTTTCCACATTTTGTAATATTACAACCTGGAATTAAAATGGATTTAATTAGGATTTTTTGTGACTGATCTACACAAAATAGTCCATAATGTCAAAGTGGGGAAAAAAAATCTACATATTTTTCAAAATTATTTACAAATAAAAAACTGTCTTGATTGCATAAGTATTCACCCCCTTTGCTGTGACACCCCTAAATAAGCTCTGGTGCAACCAATTGCCTTCAGAAGTCACATAATTAGTTGAATGGAGTCCACCTGTGTGCAATTAAAGTGTCACATGACCTCAGATTAAATACACCTGTTTCTGGAAGGCCACAGTTTGTTAAAGAGCATATCAAAACAAACAGCATCATGAAGACCAAGGAGCTATCTAAACAATTCTGGGATAAAGTTCTGGAGAAGCACCAATCAGGGTTGGGTTATAAAAAAATATCCCAAACTTTGAACATCCCCCGGAGCACCGTTAAATCCATTATTAAGAAATGGAAAGAATATGGCACAACCGCGACTCTGCTTAGAGAAGGCCGTCCACCAAAATTCAGTGACCAGGTAAGGAGGGCATAAGTCAGAGAAGCAACCAAGAGGTCAATGGTAACTCTGAAGGAGCTGGAGAGATCCACAGCTGAGATGGGAGAAAACCGTCCATGGGACAACTATAACCCAGGCGCTCCACAAAGCTGGGCTTTATGGAAGAGTGGCGAGAAGAAAGCCATTTCTGAAAAAAACCCATATCAAATCCTGTTTGGATTTTGCCAAAAGGCATGTGGGAGACACAGCAAACATGTGGAAAAGGGTTCTCTGGTCTAATGAGACCAAAATTGAACTTTTTGGCCTTAGCGCAAAACGCTATGTGTGGCGCAAAGCCAACACTGCTCATCACCCTGAGAACACCATCCCCACGGTGAAGCATGGTGGTGGCAGCATGTTATAACATGTTATGGGGATGCTTTTCATCGGCAGGGACTGGGAAACTGGTCAGGACTGAGGGCAAGATGGATGGAGCCAAATACAGGGAAATTCTAGAGGAAAACCTGTTTCAGTCTGCAAGAGGACCAGTGACTGGGAAGGTTCACCTTCCAGCAGGACAATGACCCTAAACACACAGCCAAAGCTACACTGGAGTGGTTTAAAAACAAGAACCTGAATGTCTTAGAATGGCCCAGTCAAAGCCCAGACATCAATCCGATTGAGAATCTGTGGCAAGACTTGAAAATTGCTGTTCACCAACGGTCCCCATCCAACTTGACAGAGCTTGAGCAATTTTGCCAAGAAGAATGGGCAAAATTTGCAGGATTCAGATGTGCAAAGCTGGTAGAGACTTACCCAAAGCCAAAGGTGCTTCTACCAAGTATTGACTCAGGGGGGTGAATACTTATGCAACCAACAAATGTCTTTTTTTTTGTTTAATTAAACAAAACAAAAAATGTGTCACAATAAAAAATATTTTGCACCTTCAAAGTGTTAAGTATGTTGTGTAAATCAAATGGTAAAAATCCCAATTAAATACATTTTAATTCCAGGTTGTAACACTACAAAATGTGGAAAAGTCCAAGGGGGGTGAATACTTATGCAAGGCACTGTATATATATTGTGACATTTACTTTTTTTGTTTTAATGAACTAGCCTACATACTAAACAGTGAACATACAATCAATACTGCTGTATAATCATAACTCTTACTCTAAGTTACTGAGGTAAAATTATACCTAATTCTCTCAGAACACTACCTTCACTTTAAAAGCTGTTATTACTACTTTGTATGGTATTTTCGTATTACTATTGATATCTATAGTAACATACAAATCAAGGCTATTTTCACCTTAGTACGAGAACATTATGGGGTACCATGTTTCCGTTACAAGGTGTATAAAGACCCACTGTTGAATTTTAACCAGTGTAGGCACAGTATAAATATGATTAAATATGAACTATTTTTTAGGGGACTGGCAGACTGTTTCACAAAAAGCAAAGTGTATACTTAATTATGAAAAGGAGGAAACCCCTTCCAAGTGTAAGCGGGATAAATGCCGGGACCAAAACAACTATCATGACAATGATAGAAATACTTTAATGTGGCCTAATATTTATTTTTAAGAATGTGAAGTGCAGACTAATCTAATCATAACTATATAATATAACGCATTTAGTCATAAATACTACAAATAATAAAATAAAATATAAAAATAATAAACAGCAAAAGACAGCTAACATTTCAACATATACTTTAGAACTCCCAGATATACTGGAACGAGTGGAATTACTGAAAATGGATTTGTCCACCACCAACTATGCCAACACCAATATACAACAATGGGGGAAAAGAGAGATGAGGTAGGAAAATTGTGTTATTTAGGTTACTACCCGATGACCGTCTGCAGGCTTAGTAATGCCCTGAACCAAAGGCGAGGGAGCATAATACTAAGGTATAACCCGAACAAGAGGGTGTTACTATATGGAGAGGTTTGTCTCCAAAAATACTGAAGTACACAGTATCCATGGCGTAAAAGTGATAAAAAGGAGGTATTTTCATGCAGTTTGATATATGTATATATTATATAACTATTTCACTTACCCACACATTTGTTTATGATTTTAGAAGGTACAACGGACTGAAAAAGCGTCAGTATCAAAAAGGAAGCTACAGATGTGTTGTCACAAAGACACAATGAAGCTAACTGCAGACCTATTACGGGTATTTCACACTGCTGAAGAACTTGCCAATAAATCCCTGACTGGATTCAAATCCAATGCACATAAGGATTCACAAGCAAAACAACCCCTTAATCCAGATATTGTGGATGCGATTATTGGTAAGAACAATCACATTTTAATTCTGTAAAAGCTTGTATAAGCAAGCAATAACGCATGAAAAGGCATGCAGTTTTACTGAGGTTGCCAGGCTGTGGTAGGTGTCTATTTTATACTTAAACTTATGGTCAGGTATGAAGGCTTTAGAAGCTCTATTTGGAATTATTGTCCCTATTTACTAATCTTTAAGGAGTGTTCTGATGTTCGAATGTTTTGTTAAGGACTATTACTTTAAATCCTTTTTGACTTAATAATGTTTAAAGTAATAAAAGCCATTGAGACTACTTTGTTTTAGGTCTTATTCAGATTTTTAAAGCATTATTTAAACTCCAAACATGTGTATTGATACTGAAGCATTCCTTAAAACACTTTAGTAAATAGAGCCCATTATTTGAATATTATTACTACATAAATGTAGTTTGAAATATAGGACCCTATTCTTAAAACTTTTGGGCCATGTAGCCTAGTTAGTATACTTACCAAAGGTCGGTTCTCCCTTGCACCATCTGATGGTTCGAATCAGGCACCTTTGGCAGCAATTACAGCCATGAGTCTATTTGGATAAGACTCTACCAGCTTTGCACATCTGGACACTGCAATTTTTGCCCATTCTTCTTTGCAAAATTGCTCAAGCTCCGTCAAGTTGGATGGGGACCTTTGGTGAACAGCAATTTTCTACTCTTTCCACATATTCTCAATTAGATTGAGGTCCGGGCTTTGACTGGGCCACTCCAGGACATTGACCTTTTTGTTTTTAAGCCACTCCAGTGTGGCTTTGGCTGTATGTTTGGGGTCATTGTCCTGCTGGAAGATGAATCTTCTCCCAAGTCCCAGGTCTCTTGCAGACTTCAGCAGGTTTTCCTTCAGGATTTCTCTGTACTTTGCCGCATCCATTTTGCCCTCTATCTTCACAAGCTTTCCAGGCCCTGACGCAGAGAAGCATCCCCATAGCATGATGCTGCCACCACCATGCTTCACGGTAGCGATGGTGTTCTCAGGATGATGTGCGGTGTTAGGCTTACGCCAAACATAGCGCTTAGCGTTGAGGCCAAAAAGCTCTATTCTGGTCTCATCAGACCATAGAATCTTCTTCCACTTGGTCTCAGAGTCTCCCACATGCCTTCTGGGAAACTCTAGCCGAGATATGATGCAAGTTTTTTTCTTTTTGCCACTCTCCCATAAAGGCCAGTTTTGTGAAGCACCCGGGCTATTGTTGGCGTATGCACAGTGTCTCCCAGCTCAGCCGTGGAACACTGTAACTCCTTTAGAGTTGCCATAGGCCTCTTGGTGGCCTCCCTGACTAGTGCCCTATACGCCCGGATACTACGTTTTTGAGGACGGCCTGTTCTAGACAGATTCACAGTTGTGCCATATTCTCTCCATTTCTTAATAATGGACTTTACTGTGCTCTGAGAGGATATTCAATGCCTTGGAAATGTTCTTATATCCTACCCCTGATTGGTGCTTTTGAAGAACCTTATTCCGGATTTGCTTTGAATGTTCCTTCATCTTCATGATGTAGTTTTTGTTAGGAAATGTACTAACCAACTGTGGGACCTCCCAGAGACAGGTGTATTTAACCTGAAATCATGTGAAACACCTTAATTGCACACAGGTGGACTCCATTCAACTAATTATGTGACTTCTACAGACAATGGGATGCACCAGAGCTTCTTTAGGTGTGTCATAGCAAAGGGGGTGAATACTTATGCAATCAATTATTTTCTGTTTTAGATTTGTAATTAATTTAGAACAATTTGTAGATTTTATTTTTCACTTTGACATTATGGACTTTTCTTGTGTTGATCAGTGGCAAACATAGCGCTTAGCGTTGAGGCCAAAAAGCTCTATTTTGGTCTCATCAGACCATAGAATCTTCTTCCACTTGGTCTCAGAGTCTCCCACATGCCTTCTGGGAAACTCTAGCCGAGATTTGATGCGAGTTTTTTTCAACAATGGCTTTCTTTTTGCCACTCTCCCATAAAGGCCAGTTTTGTGAAGCACCCGGGCTATTGTTACCATATGCACAGTGTCTCCCAGCTCAGCCGTGGAACACTGTAACTCCTTTAGAGTTGCCATAGGCCTCTTGGTGGCCTCCCTGACTAGTGCACATCTCGCCCGGATACTCCGTTTTTGAGGACGGCCTGTTCTAGACAGATTCACAGTTGTGCCATATTCTCTCCATTTCTTAATAATGGACTTTACTGTGCTCTGAGAGGATATTCAATGCCTTGGAAATGTTCTTATATCCTACCCCTGATTGGTGCTTTTGAAGAACCTTATTCCGGATTTGCTTTGAATGTTCCTTCATCTTCATGATGTAGTTTTTGTTAGGAAATGTACTAACCAACTGTGGGACCTCCCAGAGACAGGTGTATTTAACCTGAAATCATGTGAAACACCTTAATTGCACACAGGAGGACTCCATTCAACTAATTATGTGACTTCTAAAGACAATTGGTTGCACCAGAGCTTATTTAGGTGTGTCATAGCAAAGGGGGTGAATACTTATGCAATCAATTATTTTCTGTTTTATATTTGTAATTAATTTAGAACAATTTGTAGATTTTATTTTTCACTTTGACATTATGGACTTTTCTTGTGTTGATCAGTGGCAAACAGCGCTTAGCGTTGAGGCCAAAAAGCTCTATTTTGGTCTCATCAGACCATAGAATCTTCTTCCACTTGGTCTCAGAGTCTCCCACATGCCTTCTGGGAAACTCTAGCCGAGATTTGATGCGAGTTTTTTTCAACAATAGCTTTCTTTTTGCCACTCTCCCATAAAGGCCAGTTTTGTGAAGCACCCGGGCTATTGTTGCCATATGTACAGTGTCTCCCAGCTCAGCCGTGGAACACTGTATCTCCTTTAGAGTTGCCATAGGCCTCTTGGTGGCCTCCCTGACTAGTGCCCTATACGCCCGGATACTCTGTTTTTGAGGACGGCCTGTTCTAGACAGATTCACAGTTGTGCCATATTCTCTCCATTTCTTAATAATGGACTTTACTGTGCTCTGAGAGGATATTCAATGCCTTGGAAATGTTCTTATATCCTACCCCTGATTGGTGCTTTTGAAGAACCTTATTCCGGATTTGCTTTGAATGTTCCTTCATCTTCATGATGTAGTTTTTGTTAGGAAATGTACTAACCAACTGTGGGACCTCCCAGAGACAGGTGTATTTAACCTGAAATCATGTGAAACACCTTAATTGCACACAGGTGGACTCCATTCAACTAATTATGTGACTTCTAAAGACAATTGGTTGCACCAGAGCTTATTTAGGTGTGTCATAGCAAAGGGGGTGAATACTTATGCAATCAATTATTTTCTGTTTTATATTTGTAATTAATTTAGAACAATTTGTAGATTTTATTTTTCACTTTGACATTATGGACTTTTCTTGTGTTGATCAGTGGCAAACATAGCGCTTAGCGTTGAGGCCAAAAAGCTCTATTTTGGTCTCATCAGACCATAGAATCTTCTTCCACTTGGTCTCAGAGTCTCCCACATGCCTTCTGGGAAACTCTAGCCGAGATTTGATGCGAGTTTTTTTCAACAATGGCTTTCTTTTTGCCACTTTCCCAGAAAGGCCAGTTTTGTGAAGCACCCGGGCTATTGTTGCCATATGCACAGTGTCTCCCAGCTCAGCCGTGGAACACTGTAACTCCTTTAGAGTTGCCATAGGCCTCTTGGTGGCCTCCCTGACTAGTGCACTTCTCGCCCGGATACTCCGTTTTTGAGGACGGCCTGTTCTAGACAGATTCACAGTTGTGCCATATTCTCTCCATTTCTTAATAATGGACTTTACTGTGGTCTGAGAGGATATTCAATGCCTTGGAAATGTTCTTATATCCTACCCCTGATTGGAGCTTTTGAAGAACCTTATTCCGGATTTGCTTTGAATGTTCCTTCATCTTCATGATGTAGTTTTTGTTAGGAAATGTACTAACCAACTGTGGGACCTCCCAGAGACAGGTGTATTTAACCTGAAATCATGTGAAACACCTTAATTGCACACAGGTGGACTCCATTCAACTAATTATGTGACTTCTAAAGACAATTGGTTGCACCACAGCTTATTTAGGTGTGTCATAGCAAAGGGGGTGAATACTTATGCAATCAATTATTTTCTGTTTTATATTTGTAATTAATTTAGAACAATTTGTAGATTTTATTTTTCACTTTGACATTATGGACTTTTCTTGTGTTGATCAGTGGCAAACATAGCGCTTAGCGTTGAGGCCAAAAAGCTCTATTTTGGTCTCATCAGACCATAGAATCTTCTTCCACTTGGTCTCAGAGTCTCCCACATGCCTTCTGGGAAACTCTAGCCGAGATTTGATGCGAGTTTTTTTCAACAATGGCTTTCTTTTTGCCACTCTCCCATAAAGGCCAGTTTTGTGAAGCACCCGGGCTATTGTTGCCATATGCACAGTGTCTCCCAGCTCAGCCGTGGAACACTGTAACTCCTTTAGAGTTGCCATAGGTCTCTTGGTGGCCTCCCTGACTAGTGCCCTATACGCCCGGATACTCCGTTTTTGAGGACGGCCTGTTCTAGACAGATTCACAGTTGTGCCATATTCTCTCCATTTCTTAATAATGGACTTTACTGTGCTCTGAGAGGATATTCAATGCCTTGGAAATGTTCTTATATCCTACCCCTGATTGGTGCTTTTGAAGAACCTTATTCCGGATTTGCTTTGAATGTTCCTTCATCTTCATGATGTAGTTTTTGTTAGGAAATGTACTAACCAACTGTGGGACCTCCCAGAGACAGGTGTATTTAACCTGAAATCATGTGAAACACCTTAATTGCACACAGGTGGACTCCATTCAACTAATTATGTGACTTCTAAAGACAATTGGTTGCACCAGAGCTTATTTAGGTGTGTCATAGCAAAGGGGGTGAATACTTATGCAATCAATTATTTTCTGTTTTATATTTGTAATTAATTTAGAACAATTTGTAGATTTTATTTTTCACTTTGACATTATGGACTTTTCTTGTGTTGATCAGTGGCAAACATAGCGCTTAGCGTTGAGGCCAAAAAGCTCTATTTTGGTCTCATCAGACCATAGAATCTTCTTCCACTTGGTCTCAGAGTCTCCCACATGCCTTCTGGGAAACTCTAGCCGAGATTTGATGCGAGTTTTTTTCAACAATAGCTTTCTTTTTGCCACTCTCCCATAAAGGCCAGTTTTGTGAAGCACCCGGGCTATTGTTGCCATATGTACAGTGTCTCCCAGCTCAGCCGTGGAACACTGTAACTCCTTTAGAGTTGCCATAGGCCTCTTGGTGGCCTCCCTGACTAGTTCCGTATACGCCTGGAAACTCCGTTTTTGAGGGCGGCCTGTTCTAGACAGATTCACAGTTGTGCCATATTCTCTCCATTTCTTAATAATGGACTTTACTGTGCTCTGAGAGGATATTCAATGCCTTGAAAATGTTCTTATATCCTACCCCTGATTGGTGCTTTTGAAGAACCTTATTCCGGATTTGCTTTGAATGTTCCTTCATCTTCATGATGTAGTTTTTGTTAGGAAATGTACTAACCAACTGTGGGACCTCCCAGAGACAGGTGTATTTAACCTGAAATCATGTGAAACACCTTAATTGCACACAGGTGGACTCCATTCAACTAATTATGTGACTTCTAAAGACAATTGGTTGCACCAGAGCTTATTTAGGTGTGTCATAGCAAAGGGGGTGAATACTTATGCAATCAATTATTTTCTGTTTTATATTTGTAATTAATTTAGAACAATTTGTAGATTTTATTTTTCACTTTGACATTATGGACTTTTCTTGTGTTGATCAGTGGCAAACATAGCGCTTAGCGTTGAGGCCAAAAAGCTCTATTTTGGTCTCATCAGACCATAGAATCTTCTTCCACTTGGTCTCAGAGTCTCCCACATGCCTTCTGGGAAACTCTAGCCGAGATTTGATGCGAGTTTTTTTTCAACAATGGCTTTCTTTTTGCCACTTTCCCAGAAAGGCCAGTTTTGTGAAGCACCCGGGCTATTGTTGCCATATGCACAGTGTCTCCCAGCTCAGTTGTGGAACACTGTAACTCCTTTAGAGTTGCCATAGGCCTCTTGGTGGCCTCCCTGACTAGTGCACTTCTCGCCCGGATACTCAGTTTTTGAGGACGGCCTGTTCTAGACAGTTTCACAGTTGTGCCATATTCTCTCCATTTCTTAATAATGGACTTTTCTGTGCTCTGAGAGGATATTCAATGCCTTGGAAATGTTCTTATATCCTACCCCTGATTGGTGCTTTTGAAGAACCTTATTCCGGATTTGCTTTGAATGTTCCTTCATCTTCATGATGTAGTTTTTGTTAGGAAATGTACTAACCAACTGTGGGACCTCCCAGAGACAGGTGTATTTAACCTGAAATCATGTGAAACACCTTAATTGCACACAGGTGGACTCCATTCAACTAATTATGTGACTTCTAAAGACAATTGGTTGCACCAGAGCTTATTTAGGTGTGTCATAGCAAAGGGGGTGAATACTTATGCAATCAATTATTTTCTGTTTTATATTTGTAATTAATTTAGAACAATTTGTAGATTTTATTTTTCACTTTGACATTATGGACTTTTCTTGTGTTGATCAGTGGCAAACATAGCGCTTAGCGTTGAGGCCAAAAAGCTCTATTTTGGTCTCATCAGACCATAGAATCTTCTTCCACTTGGTCTCAGAGTCTCCCACATGCCTTCTGGGAAACTCTAGCCGAGATTTGATGCGAGTTTTTTTCAACAATAGCTTTCTTTTTGCCACTCTCCCATAAAGGCCAGTTTTGTGAAGCACCCGGGCTATTGTTGCCATATGTACAGTGTCTCCCAGCTCAGCCGTGGAACACTGTAACTCCTTTAGAGTTGCCATAGGCCTCTTGGTGGCCTCCCTGACTAGTTCCGTATACGCCTGGAAACTCCGTTTTTGAGGGCGGCCTGTTCTAGACAGATTCACAGTTGTGCCATATTCTCTCCATTTCTTAATAATGGACTT
>NW_026708868.1:0-32717 GCF_902713425.1 Acipenser ruthenus
AAGCCTGATCTCGTCTGATCTCAGAAGCTAAGCAATGTTGGGCTTGGTTAGTACTTGGATGGGAGACCACCTGGGAATATCAAGTGCTGCAGGCATTACATTTTACAATTGAAATGTGTGGAGGACAAAAGGAAATTTTGGAGGAATCACCCCCAGCTCACTAAACATAAAAGTCATGAAAGCAGAAATGCAATCGCCTGCGGCCACACCACCTTGAATAAGCCTGATCTCGTCTGATCTCAGAAGCTAAGCAATGTTGGGCTTGGTTAGTACTTGGATGGGAGACCACCTGGGAATATCAAGTGCTGCAGGCATTACATTTTACAATTGAAATGTGTGGAGGACAAAAGGAAATTTTGGAGGAATCACCCCCCAGCTCACTAAACATAAAAGTCATGAAAGCAGAAATGCAATCGCCTGCGGCCACACCACCTTGAATAAGCCTGATCTCGTCTGATCTCAGAAGCTAAGCAATGTTGGGCTTGGTTAGTACTTGGATGGGAGACCACCTGGAATATCAAGTGCTGCAGGCATTACATTTTACAATTGAAATGTGTGGAGGACAAAAGGAAATTTTGGAGGAATCACCCCCAGCTCACTAAACATAAAAGTCATGAAAGCAGAAATGCAATCGCCTGCGGCCACACCACCTTGAATAAGCCTGATCTCGTCTGATCTCAGAAGCTAAGCAATGTTGGGCTTGGTTAGTACTTGGATGGGAGACCACCTGGGAATATCAAGTGCTGCAGGCATTACATTTTACAATTGAAATGTGTGGAGGACAAAAGGAAATTTTGGAGGAATCACCCCCAGCTCACTAAACATAAAAGTCATGAAAGCAGAAATGCAATCGCCTGCGGCCACACCACCTTGATAAGCCTGATCTCGTCTGATCTCAGAAGCTAAGCAATGTTGGGCTTGGTTAGTACTTGGATGGGAGACCACCTGGGAATATCAAGTGCTGCAGGCATTACATTTTACAATTGAAATGTGTGGAGGACAAAAGGAAATTTTGGAGGAATCACCCCCAGCTCACTAAACATAAAAGTCATGAAAGCAGAAATGCAATCGCCTGCGGCCACACCACCTTGAATAAGCCTGATCTCGTCTGATCTCAGAAGCTAAGCAATGTTGGGCTTGGTTAGTACTTGGATGGGAGACCACCTGGGAATATCAAGTGCTGCAGGCATTACATTTTACAATTGAAATGTGTGGAGGACAAAAGGAAATTTTGAGGAATCACCCCAGCTCACTAAACATAAAAGTCATGAAAGCAGAAATGCAATCGCCTGCGGCCACACCACCTTGAATAAGCCTGATCTCGTCTGATCTCAGAAGCTAAGCAATGTTGGGCTTGGTTAGTACTTGGATGGGAGACCACCTGGGAATATCAAGTGCTGCAGGCATTACATTTTACAATTGAAATGTGTGGAGGACAAAAGGAAATTTTGGAGGAATCACCCCCAGCTCACTAAACATAAAAGTCATGAAAGCAGAAATGCAATCGCCTGCGGCCACACCACCTTGAATAAGCCTGATCTCGTCTGATCTCAGAAGCTAAGCAATGTTGGGCTTGGTTAGTACTTGGATGGGAGACCACCTGGGAATATCAAGTGCTGCAGGCATTACATTTTACAATTGAAATGTGTGGAGGACAAAAGGAAATTTTGGAGGAATCACCCCCAGCTCACTAAACATAAAAGTCATGAAAGCAGAAATGCAATCGCCTGCGGCCACACCACCTTGAATAAGCCTGATCTCGTCTGATCTCAGAAGCTAAGCAATGTTGGGCTTGGTTAGTACTTGGATGGGAGACCACCTGGGAATATCAAGTGCTGCAGGCATTACATTTTACAATTGAAATGTGTGGAGGACAAAAGGAAATTTTGGAGGAATCACCCCCCAGCTCACTAAACATAAAAGTCATGAAAGCAGAAATGCAATCGCCTGCGGCCACACCACCTTGAATAAGCCTGATCTCGTCTGATCTCAGAAGCTAAGCAATGTTGGGCTTGGTTAGTACTTGGATGGGAGACCACCTGGGAATATCAAGTGCTGCAGGCATTACATTTTACAATTGAAATGTGTGGAGGACAAAAGGAAATTTTGGAGGAATCACCCCCAGCTCACTAAACATAAAAGTCATGAAAGCAGAAATGCAATCGCCTGCGGCCACACCACCTTGAATAAGCCTGATCTCGTCTGATCTCAGAAGCTAAGCAATGTTGGGCTTGGTTAGTACTTGGATGGGAGACCACCTGGGAATATCAAGTGCTGCAGGCATTACATTTTACAATTGAAATGTGTGGAGGACAAAAGGAAATTTTGGAGGAATCACCCCCAGCTCACTAAACATAAAAGTCATGAAAGCAGAAATGCAATCGCCTGCGGCCACACCACCTTGAATAAGCCTGATCTCGTCTGATCTCAGAAGCTAAGCAATGTTGGGCTTGGTTAGTACTTGGATGGGAGACCACCTGGGAATATCAAGTGCTGCAGGCATTACATTTTTACAATTGAAATGTGTGGAGGACAAAAGGAAATTTTGGAGGAATCACCCCCAGCTCACTAAACATAAAAGTCATGAAAGCAGAAATGCAATCGCCTGCGGCCACACCACCTTGAATAAGCCTGATCTCGTCTGATCTCAGAAGCTAAGCAATGTTGGGCTTGGTTAGTACTTGGATGGGAGACCACCTGGGAATATCAAGTGCTGCAGGCATTACATTTTACAATTGAAATGTGTGGAGGACAAAAGGAAATTTTGGAGGAATCACCCCCAGCTCACTAAACATAAAAGTCATGAAAGCAGAAATGCAATCGCCTGCGGCCACACCACCTTGAATAAGCCTGATCTCGTCTGATCTCAGAAGCTAAGCAATGTTGGGCTTGGTTAGTACTTGGATGGGAGACCACCTGGGAATATCAAGTGCTGCAGGCATTACATTTTACAATTGAAAATGTGTGGAGGACAAAAGGAAATTTTGGAGGAATCACCCCCAGCTCACTAAACATAAAAGTCATGAAAGCAGAAATGCAATCGCCTGCGGCCACACCACCTTGAATAAGCCTGATCTCGTCTGATCTCAGAAGCTAAGCAATGTTGGGCTTGGTTAGTACTTGGATGGGAGACCACCTGGGAATATCAAGTGCTGCAGGCATTACATTTTACAATTGAAATGTGTGGAGGACAAAAGGAAATTTTGGAGGAATCACCCCCAGCTCACTAAACATAAAAGTCATGAAAGCAGAAATGCAATCGCCTGCGGCCACACCACCTTGAATAAGCCTGATCTCGTCTGATCTCAGAAGCTAAGCAATGTTGGGCTTGGTTAGTACTTGGATGGGAGACCACCTGGGAATATCAAGTGCTGCAGGCATTACATTTTACAATTGAAATGTGTGGAGGACAAAAGGAAATTTTGGAGGAATCACCCCCAGCTCACTAAACATAAAAGTCATGAAAGCAGAAATGCAATCGCCTGCGGCCACACCACCTTGAATAAGCCTGATCTCGTCTGATCTCAGAAGCTAAGCAATGTTGGGCTTGGTTAGTACTTGGATGGGAGACCACCTGGGAATATCAAGTGCTGCAGGCATTACATTTTACAATTGAAATGTGTGGAGGACAAAAGGAAATTTTGGAGGAATCACCCCCAGCTCACTAAACATAAAAGTCATGAAAGCAGAAATGCAATCGCCTGCGGCCACACCACCTTGAATAAGCCTGATCTCGTCTGATCTCAGAAGCTAAGCAATGTTGGGCTTGGTTAGTACTTGGATGGGAGACCACCTGGGAATATCAAGTGCTGCAGGCATTACATTTTACAATTGAAATGTGTGGAGGACAAAAGGAAATTTTGGAGGAATCACCCCCAGCTCACTAAACATAAAAGTCATGAAAGCAGAAATGCAATCGCCTGCGGCCACACCACCTTGAATAAGCCTGATCTCGTCTGATCTCAGAAGCTAAGCAATGTTGGGCTTGGTTAGTACTTGGATGGGAGACCACCTGGGAATATCAAGTGCTGCAGGCATTACATTTTACAATTGAAATGTGTGGAGGACAAAAGGAAATTTTGGAGGAATCACCCCCAGCTCACTAAACATAAAAGTCATGAAAGCAGAAATGCAATCGCCTGCGGCCACACCACCTTGAATAAGCCTGATCTCGTCTGATCTCAGAAGCTAAGCAATGTTGGGCTTGGTTAGTACTTGGATGGGAGACCACCTGGGAATATCAAGTGCTGCAGGCATTACATTTTACAATTGAAATGTGTGGAGGACAAAAGGAAATTTTGGAGGAATCACCCCCAGCTCACTAAACATAAAAGTCATGAAAGCAGAAATGCAATCGCCTGCGGCCACACCACCTTGAATAAGCCTGATCTCGTCTGATCTCAGAAGCTAAGCAATGTTGGGCTTGGTTAGTACTTGGATGGGAGACCACCTGGGAATATCAAGTGCTGCAGGCATTACATTTTACAATTGAAATGTGTGGAGGACAAAAGGAAATTTTGGAGGAATCACCCCCAGCTCACTAAACATAAAAGTCATGAAAGCAGAAATGCAATCGCCTGCGGCCACACCACCTTGAATAAGCCTGATCTCAGAAGCTAAGCAATGTTGGGCTTGGTTAGTACTTGGATGGGAGACCACCTGGGAATATCAAGTGCTGCAGGCATTACATTTTACAATTGAAATGTGTGGAGGACAAAAGGAAATTTTGGAGGAATCACCCCCAGCTCACTAAACATAAAAGTCATGAAAGCAGAAATGCAATCGCCTGCGGCCACACCACCTTGAATAAGCCTGATCTCGTCTGATCTCAGAAGCTAAGCAATGTTGGGCTTGGTTAGTACTTGGATGGGAGACCACCTGGGAATATCAAGTGCTGCAGGCATTACATTTTACAATTGAAATGTGTGGAGGACAAAAGGAAATTTTGGAGGAATCACCCCCAGCTCACTAAACATAAAAGTCATGAAAGCAGAAATGCAATCGCCTGCGGCCACACCACCTTGAATAAGCCTGATCTCGTCTGATCTCAGAAGCTAAGCAATGTTGGGCTTGGTTAGTACTTGGATGGGAGACCACCTGGGAATATCAAGTGCTGCAGGCATTACATTTTACAATTGAAATGTGTGGAGGACAAAAGGAAATTTTGGAGGAATCACCCCCAGCTCACTAAACATAAAAGTCATGAAAGCAGAAATGCAATCGCCTGCGGCCACACCACCTTGAATAAGCCTGATCTCAGAAGCTAAGCAATGTTGGGCTTGGTTAGTACTTGGATGGGAGACCACCTGGGAATATCAAGTGCTGCAGGCATTACATTTTACAATTGAAATGTGTGGAGGACAAAAGGAAATTTTGGAGGAATCACCCCCAGCTCACTAAACATAAAAGTCATGAAAGCAGAAATGCAATCGCCTGCGGCCACACCACCTTGAATAAGCCTGATCTCGTCTGATCTCAGAAGCTAAGCAATGTTGGGCTTGGTTAGTACTTGGATGGGAGACCACCTGGGAATATCAAGTGCTGCAGGCATTACATTTTACAATTGAAATGTGTGGAGGACAAAAGGAAATTTTGGAGGAATCACCCCCAGCTCACTAAACATAAAAGTCATGAAAGCAGAAATGCAATCGCCTGCGGCCACACCACCTTGAATAAGCCTGATCTCAGAAGCTAAGCAATGTTGGGCTTGGTTAGTACTTGGATGGGAGACCACCTGGGAATATCAAGTGCTGCAGGCATTACATTTTACAATTGAAATGTGTGGAGGACAAAAGGAAATTTTGGAGGAATCACCCCCAGCTCACTAAACATAAAAGTCATGAAAGCAGAAATGCAATCGCCTGCGGCCACACCACCTTGAATAAGCCTGATCTCGTCTGATCTCAGAAGCTAAGCAATGTTGGGCTTGGTTAGTACTTGGATGGGAGACCACCTGGGAATATCAAGTGCTGCAGGCATTACATTTTACAATTGAAATGTGTGGAGGACAAAAGGAAATTTTGGAGGAATCACCCCCAGCTCACTAAACATAAAAGTCATGAAAGCAGAAATGCAATCGCCTGCGGCCACACCACCTTGAATAAGCCTGATCTCGTCTGATCTCAGAAGCTAAGCAATGTTGGGCTTGGTTAGTACTTGGATGGGAGACCACCTGGGAATATCAAGTGCTGCAGGCATTACATTTTACAATTGAAATGTGTGGAGGACAAAAGGAAATTTTGGAGGAATCACCCCCAGCTCACTAAACATAAAAGTCATGAAAGCAGAAATGCAATCGCCTGCGGCCACACCACCTTGAATAAGCCTGCTCTCGTCTGATCTCAGAAGCTAAGCAATGTTGGGCTTGGTTAGTACTTGGATGGGAGACCACCTGGGAATATCAAGTGCTGCAGGCATTACATTTTACAATTGAAATGTGTGGAGGACAAAAGGAAATTTTGGAGGAATCACCCCCAGCTCACTAAACATAAAAGTCATGAAAGCAGAAATGCAATCGCCTGCGGCCACACCACCTTGAATAAGCCTGATCTCGTCTGATCTCAGAAGCTAAGCAATGTTGGGCTTGGTTAGTACTTGGATGGGAGACCACCTGGGAATATCAAGTGCTGCAGGCATTACATTTTACAATTGAAATGTGTGGAGGACAAAAGGAAATTTTGGAGGAATCACCCCCAGCTCACTAAACATAAAAGTCATGAAAGCAGAAATGCAATCGCCTGCGGCCACACCACCTTGAATAAGCCTGATCTCGTCTGATCTCAGAAGCTAAGCAATGTTGGGCTTGGTTAGTACTTGGATGGGAGACCACCTGGGAATATCAAGTGCTGCAGGCATTACATTTTTGTAATTACATTTTACAATTGAAATGTGTGGAGGACAAAAGGAAATTTTGGAGGAATCACCCCCAGCTCACTAAACATAAAAGTCATGAAAGCAGAAATGCAATCGCCTGCGGCCACACCACCTTGAATAAGCCTGATCTCGTCTGATCTCAGAAGCTAAGCAATGTTGGGCTTGGTTAGTACTTGGATGGGAGACCACCTGGGAATATCAAGTGCTGCAGGCATTACATTTTACAATTGAAATGTGTGGAGGACAAAAGGAAATTTTGGAGGAATCACCCCCAGCTCACTAAACATAAAAGTCATGAAAGCAGAAATGCAATCGCCTGCGGCCACACCACCTTGAATAAGCCTGATCTCGTCTGATCTCAGAAGCTAAGCAATGTTGGGCTTGGTTAGTACTTGGATGGGAGACCACCTGGGAATATCAAGTGCTGCAGGCATTACATTTTACAATTGAAATGTGTGGAGGACAAAAGGAAATTTTGGAGGAATCACCCCCAGCTCACTAAACATAAAAGTCATGAAAGCAGAAATGCAATCGCCTGCGGCCACACCACCTTGAATAAGCCTGATCTCATCTGATCTCAGAAGCTAAGCAATGTTGGGCTTGGTTAGTACTTGGATGGGAGACCACCTGGGAATATCAAGTGCTGCAGGCATTACATTTTACAATTGAAATGTGTGGAGGACAAAAGGAAATTTTGGAGGAATCACCCCCAGCTCACTAAACATAAAAGTCATGAAAGCAGAAATGCAATCGCCTGCGGCCACACCACCTTGAATAAGCCTGATCTCGTCTGATCTCAGAAGCTAAGCAATGTTGGGCTTGGTTAGTACTTGGATGGGAGACCACCTGGGAATATCAAGTGCTGCAGGCATTACATTTTACAATTGAAATGTGTGGAGGACAAAAGGAAATTTTGGAGGAATCACCCCCAGCTCACTAAACATAAAAGTCATGAAAGCAGAAATGCAATCGCCTGCGGCCACACCACCTTGAATAAGCCTGATCTCGTCTGATCTCAGAAGCTAAGCAATGTTGGGCTTGGTTAGTACTTGGATGGGAGACCACCTGGGAATATCAAGTGCTGCAGGCATTACATTTTACAATTGAAATGTGTGGAGGACAAAAGGAAATTTTGGAGGAATCACCCCCAGCTCACTAAACATAAAAGTCATGAAAGCAGAAATGCAATCGCCTGCGGCCACACCACCTTGAATAAGCCTGATCTCGTCTGATCTCAGAAGCTAAGCAATGTTGGGCTTGGTTAGTACTTGGATGGGAGACCACCTGGGAATATCAAGTGCTGCAGGCATTACATTTTACAATTGAAATGTGTGGAGGACAAAAGGAAATTTTGGAGGAATCACCCCCAGCTCACTAAACATAAAAGTCATGAAAGCAGAAATGCAATCGCCTGCGGCCACACCACCTTGAATAAGCCTGATCTCGTCTGATCTCAGAAGCTAAGCAATGTTGGGCTTGGTTAGTACTTGGATGGGAGACCACCTGGGAATATCAAGTGCTGCAGGCATTACATTTTTGTAATTACATTTTACAATTGAAATGTGTGGAGGACAAAAGGAAATTTTGGAGGAATCACCCCCAGCTCACTAAACATAAAAGTCATGAAAGCAGAAATGCAATCGCCTGCGGCCACACCACCTTGAATAAGCCTGATCTCGTCTGATCTCAGAAGCTAAGCAATGTTGGGCTTGGTTAGTACTTGGATGGGAGACCACCTGGGAATATCAAGTGCTGCAGGCATTACATTTTACAATTGAAATGTGTGGAGGACAAAAGGAAATTTTGGAGGAATCACCCCCAGCTCACTAAACATAAAAGTCATGAAAGCAGAAATGCAATCGCCTGCGGCCACACCACCTTGAATAAGCCTGATCTCGTCTGATCTCAGAAGCTAAGCAATGTTGGGCTTGGTTAGTACTTGGATGGGAGACCACCTGGGAATATCAAGTGCTGCAGGCATTACATTTTTGTAATTACATTTTACAATTGAAATGTGTGGAGGACAAAAGGAAATTTTGGAGGAATCACCCCCAGCTCACTAAACATAAAAGTCATGAAAGCAGAAATGCAATCGCCTGCGGCCACACCACCTTGAATAAGCCTGATCTCGTCTGATCTCAGAAGCTAAGCAATGTTGGGCTTGGTTAGTACTTGGATGGGAGACCACCTGGGAATATCAAGTGCTGCAGGCATTACATTTTACAATTGAAATGTGTGGAGGACAAAAGGAAATTTTGGAGGAATCACCCCCAGCTCACTAAACATAAAAGTCATGAAAGCAGAAATGCAATCGCCTGCGGCCACACCACCTTGAATAAGCCTGATCTCGTCTGATCTCAGAAGCTAAGCAATGTTGGGCTTGGTTAGTACTTGGATGGGAGACCACCTGGGAATATCAAGTGCTGCAGGCATTACATTTTACAATTGAAATGTGTGGAGGACAAAAGGAAATTTTGGAGGAATCACCCCCAGCTCACTAAACATAAAAGTCATGAAAGCAGAAATGCAATCGCCTGCGGCCACACCACCTTGAATAAGCCTGATCTCGTCTGATCTCAGAAGCTAAGCAATGTTGGGCTTGGTTAGTACTTGGATGGGAGACCACCTGGGAATATCAAGTGCTGCAGGCATTACATTTTACAATTGAAATGTGTGGAGGACAAAAGGAAATTTTGGAGGAATCACCCCCAGCTCACTAAACATAAAAGTCATGAAAGCAGAAATGCAATCGCCTGCGGCCACACCACCTTGAATAAGCCTGATCTCGTCTGATCTCAGAAGCTAAGCAATGTTGGGCTTGGTTAGTACTTGGATGGGAGACCACCTGGGAATATCAAGTGCTGCAGGCATTACATTTTTGTAATTACATTTTACAATTGAAATGTGTGGAGGACAAAAGGAAATTTTGGAGGAATCACCCCCAGCTCACTAAACATAAAAGTCATGAAAGCAGAAATGCAATCGCCTGCGGCCACACCACCTTGAATAAGCCTGATCTCGTCTGATCTCAGAAGCTAAGCAATGTTGGGCTTGGTTAGTACTTGGATGGGAGACCACCTGGGAATATCAAGTGCTGCAGGCATTACATTTTACAATTGAAATGTGTGGAGGACAAAAGGAAATTTTGGAGGAATCACCCCCAGCTCACTAAACATAAAAGTCATGAAAGCAGAAATGCAATCGCCTGCGGCCACACCACCTTGAATAAGCCTGATCTCGTCTGATCTCAGAAGCTAAGCAATGTTGGGCTTGGTTAGTACTTGGATGGGAGACCACCTGGGAATATCAAGTGCTGCAGGCATTACATTTTACAATTGAAATGTGTGGAGGACAAAAGGAAATTTTGGAGGAATCACCCCCAGCTCACTAAACATAAAAGTCATGAAAGCAGAAATGCAATCGCCTGCGGCCACACCACCTTGAATAAGCCTGATCTCGTCTGATCTCAGAAGCTAAGCAATGTTGGGCTTGGTTAGTACTTGGATGGGAGACCACCTGGGAATATCAAGTGCTGCAGGCATTACATTTTTGTAATTACATTTTACAATTGAAATGTGTGGAGGACAAAAGGAAATTTTGGAGGAATCACCCCCAGCTCACTAAACATAAAAGTCATGAAAGCAGAAATGCAATCGCCTGCGGCCACACCACCTTGAATAAGCCTGATCTCGTCTGATCTCAGAAGCTAAGCAATGTTGGGCTTGGTTAGTACTTGGATGGGAGACCACCTGGGAATATCAAGTGCTGCAGGCATTACATTTTTGTAATTACATTTTACAATTGAAATGTGTGGAGGACAAAAGGAAATTTTGGAGGAATCACCCCCAGCTCACTAAACATAAAAGTCATGAAAGCAGAAATGCAATCGCCTGCGGCCACACCACCTTGAATAAGCCTGATCTCGTCTGATCTCAGAAGCTAAGCAATGTTGGGCTTGGTTAGTACTTGGATGGGAGACCACCTGGGAATATCAAGTGCTGCAGGCATTACATTTTACAATTGAAATGTGTGGAGGACAAAAGGAAATTTTGGAGGAATCACCCCCAGCTCACTAAACATAAAAGTCATGAAAGCAGAAATGCAATCGCCTGCGGCCACACCACCTTGAATAAGCCTGATCTCGTCTGATCTCAGAAGCTAAGCAATGTTGGGCTTGGTTAGTACTTGGATGGGAGACCACCTGGGAATATCAAGTGCTGCAGGCATTACATTTTACAATTGAAATGTGTGGAGGACAAAAGGAAATTTTGGAGGAATCACCCCCAGCTCACTAAACATAAAAGTCATGAAAGCAGAAATGCAATCGCCTGCGGCCACACCACCTTGAATAAGCCTGATCTCGTCTGATCTCAGAAGCTAAGCAATGTTGGGCTTGGTTAGTACTTGGATGGGAGACCACCTGGGAATATCAAGTGCTGCAGGCATTACATTTTTGTAATTACATTTTACAATTGAAATGTGTGGAGGACAAAAGGAAATTTTGGAGGAATCACCCCCAGCTCACTAAACATAAAAGTCATGAAAGCAGAAATGCAATCGCCTGCGGCCACACCACCTTGAATAAGCCTGATCTCGTCTGATCTCAGAAGCTAAGCAATGTTGGGCTTGGTTAGTACTTGGATGGGAGACCACCTGGGAATATCAAGTGCTGCAGGCATTACATTTTACAATTGAAATGTGTGGAGGACAAAAGGAAATTTTGGAGGAATCACCCCCAGCTCACTAAACATAAAAGTCATGAAAGCAGAAATGCAATCGCCTGCGGCCACACCACCTTGAATAAGCCTGATCTCGTCTGATCTCAGAAGCTAAGCAATGTTGGGCTTGGTTAGTACTTGGATGGGAGACCACCTGGGAATATCAAGTGCTGCAGGCATTACATTTTTGTAATTACATTTTACAATTGAAATGTGTGGAGGACAAAAGGAAATTTTGGAGGAATCACCCCCAGCTCACTAAACATAAAAGTCATGAAAGCAGAAATGCAATCGCCTGCGGCCACACCACCTTGAATAAGCCTGATCTCGTCTGATCTCAGAAGCTAAGCAATGTTGGGCTTGGTTAGTACTTGGATGGGAGACCACCTGGGAATATCAAGTGCTGCAGGCATTACATTTTACAATTGAAATGTGTGGAGGACAAAAGGAAATTTTGGAGGAATCACCCCCAGCTCACTAAACATAAAAGTCATGAAAGCAGAAATGCAATCGCCTGCGGCCACACCACCTTGAATAAGCCTGTTCTCGTCTGATCTCAGAAGCTAAGCAATGTTGGGCTTGGTTAGTACTTGGATGGGAGACCACCTGGGAATATCAAGTGCTGCAGGCATTACATTTTTGTAATTACATTTTACAATTGAAATGTGTGGAGGACAAAAGGAAATTTTGGAGGAATCACCCCCAGCTCACTAAACATAAAAGTCATGAAAGCAGAAATGCAATCGCCTGCGGCCACACCACCTTGAATAAGCCTGATCTCGTCTGATCTCAGAAGCTAAGCAATGTTGGGCTTGGTTAGTACTTGGATGGGAGACCACCTGGGAATATCAAGTGCTGCAGGCATTACATTTTACAATTGAAATGTGTGGAGGACAAAAGGAAATTTTGGAGGAATCACCCCCAGCTCACTAAACATAAAAGTCATGAAAGCAGAAATGCAATCGCCTGCGGCCACACCACCTTGAATAAGCCTGATCTCGTCTGATCTCAGAAGCTAAGCAATGTTGGGCTTGGTTAGTACTTGGATGGGAGACCACCTGGGAATATCAAGTGCTGCAGGCATTACATTTTACAATTGAAATGTGTGGAGGACAAAAGGAAATTTTGGAGGAATCACCCCCAGCTCACTAAACATAAAAGTCATGAAAGCAGAAATGCAATCGCCTGCGGCCACACCACCTTGAATAAGCCTGATCTCGTCTGATCTCAGAAGCTAAGCAATGTTGGGCTTGGTTAGTACTTGGATGGGAGACCACCTGGGAATATCAAGTGCTGCAGGCATTACATTTTACAATTGAAATGTGTGGAGGACAAAAGGAAATTTTGGAGGAATCACCCCCAGCTCACTAAACATAAAAGTCATGAAAGCAGAAATGCAATCGCCTGCGGCCACACCACCTTGAATAAGCCTGATCTCGTCTGATCTCAGAAGCTAAGCAATGTTGGGCTTGGTTAGTACTTGGATGGGAGACCACCTGGGAATATCAAGTGCTGCAGGCATTACATTTTACAATTGAAATGTGTGGAGGACAAAAGGAAATTTTGGAGGAATCACCCCCAGCTCACTAAACATAAAAGTCATGAAAGCAGAAATGCAATCGCCTGCGGCCACACCACCTTGAATAAGCCTGATCTCGTCTGATCTCAGAAGCTAAGCAATGTTGGGCTTGGTTAGTACTTGGATGGGAGACCACCTGGGAATATCAAGTGCTGCAGGCATTACATTTTACAATTGAAATGTGTGGAGGACAAAAGGAAATTTTGGAGGAATCACCCCCAGCTCACTAAACATAAAAGTCATGAAAGCAGAAATGCAATCGCCTGCGGCCACACCACCTTGAATAAGCCTGATCTCGTCTGATCTCAGAAGCTAAGCAATGTTGGGCTTGGTTAGTACTTGGATGGGAGACCACCTGGGAATATCAAGTGCTGCAGGCATTACATTTTACAATTGAAATGTGTGGAGGACAAAAGGAAATTTTGGAGGAATCACCCCCAGCTCACTAAACATAAAAGTCATGAAAGCAGAAATGCAATCGCCTGCGGCCACACCACCTTGAATAAGCCTGATCTCGTCTGATCTCAGAAGCTAAGCAATGTTGGGCTTGGTTAGTACTTGGATGGGAGACCACCTGGGAATATCAAGTGCTGCAGGCATTACATTTTACAATTGAAATGTGTGGAGGACAAAAGGAAATTTTGGAGGAATCACCCCCAGCTCACTAAACATAAAAGTCATGAAAGCAGAAATGCAATCGCCTGCGGCCACACCACCTTGAATAAGCCTGATCTCGTCTGATCTCAGAAGCTAAGCAATGTTGGGCTTGGTTAGTACTTGGATGGGAGACCACCTGGGAATATCAAGTGCTGCAGGCATTACATTTTACAATTGAAATGTGTGGAGGACAAAAGGAAATTTTGGAGGAATCACCCCCAGCTCACTAAACATAAAAGTCATGAAAGCAGAAATGCAATCGCCTGCGGCCACACCACCTTGAATAAGCCTGATCTCGTCTGATCTCAGAAGCTAAGCAATGTTGGGCTTGGTTAGTACTTGGATGTGAGACCACCTGGGAATATCAAGTGCTGCAGGCATTACATTTTTGTAATTACATTTTACAATTGAAATGTGTGGAGGACAAAAGGAAATTTTGGAGGAATCACCCCCAGCTCACTAAACATAAAAGTCATGAAAGCAGAAATGCAATCGCCTGCGGCCACACCACCTTGAATAAGCCTGATCTCGTCTGATCTCAGAAGCTAAGCAATGTTGGGCTTGGTTAGTACTTGGATGGGAGACCACCTGGGAATATCAAGTGCTGCAGGCATTACATTTTACAATTGAAATGTGTGGAGGACAAAAGGAAATTTTGGAGGAATCACCCCCAGCTCACTAAACATAAAAGTCATGAAAGCAGAAATGCAATCGCCTGCGGCCACACCACCTTGAATAAGCCTGATCTCGTCTGATCTCAGAAGCTAAGCAATGTTGGGCTTGGTTAGTACTTGGATGGGAGACCACCTGGGAATATCAAGTGCTGCAGGCATTACATTTTACAATTGAAATGTGTGGAGGACAAAAGGAAATTTTGGAGGAATCACCCCCAGCTCACTAAACATAAAAGTCATGAAAGCAGAAATGCAATCGCCTGCGGCCACACCACCTTGAATAAGCCTGATCTCGTCTGATCTCAGAAGCTAAGCAATGTTGGGCTTGGTTAGTACTTGGATGGGAGACCACCTGGGAATATCAAGTGCTGCAGGCATTACATTTTACAATTGAAATGTGTGGAGGACAAAAGGAAATTATTGGAGGAATCACCCCCAGCTCACTAAACATAAAAGTCATGAAAGCAGAAATGCAATCGCCTGCGGCCACACCACCTTGAATAAGCCTGATCTCGTCTGATCTCAGAAGCTAAGCAATGTTGGGCTTGGTTAGTACTTGGATGGGAGACCACCTGGGAATATCAAGTGCTGCAGGCATTACATTTTACAATTGAAATGTGTGGAGGACAAAAGGAAATTTTGGAGGAATCACCCCCAGCTCACTAAACATAAAAGTCATGAAAGCAGAAATGCAATCGCCTGCGGCCACACCACCTTGAATAAGCCTGATCTCGTCTGATCTCAGAAGCTAAGCAATGTTGGGCTTGGTTAGTACTTGGATGGGAGACCACCTGGGAATATCAAGTGCTGCAGGCATTCATTTTACAATTGAAATGTGTGGAGGACAAAAGGAAATTTTGGAGGAATCACCCCCAGCTCACTAAACATAAAAGTCATGAAAGCAGAAATGCAATCGCCTGCGGCCACACCACCTTGAATAAGCCTGATCTCGTCTGATCTCAGAAGCTAAGCAATGTTGGGCTTGGTTAGTACTTGGATGGGAGACCACCTGGGAATATCAAGTGCTGCAGGCATTACATTTTACAATTGAAATGTGTGGAGGACAAAAGGAAATTTTGGAGGAATCACCCCCAGCTCACTAAACATAAAAGTCATGAAAGCAGAAATGCAATCGCCTGCGGCCACACCACCTTGAATAAGCCTGATCTCGTCTGATCTCAGAAGCTAAGCAATGTTGGGCTTGGTTAGTACTTGGATGGGAGACCACCTGGGAATATCAAGTGCTGCAGGCATTACATTTTTGTAATTACATTTTACAATTGAAATGTGTGGAGGACAAAAGGAAATTTTGGAGGAATCACCCCCAGCTCACTAAACATAAAAGTCATGAAAGCAGAAATGCAATCGCCTGCGGCCACACCACCTTGAATAAGCCTGATCTCGTCTGATCTCAGAAGCTAAGCAATGTTGGGCTTGGTTAGTACTTGGATGGGAGACCACCTGGGAATATCAAGTGCTGCAGGCATTACATTTTTGTAATTACATTTTACAATTGAAATGTGTGGAGGACAAAAGGAAATTTTGGAGGAATCACCCCCAGCTCACTAAACATAAAAGTCATGAAAGCAGAAATGCAATCGCCTGCGGCCACACCACCTTGAATAAGCCTGATCTCGTCTGATCTCAGAAGCTAAGCAATGTTGGGCTTGGTTAGTACTTGGATGGGAGACCACCTGGGAATATCAAGTGCTGCAGGCATTACATTTTTGTAATTACATTTTACAATTGAAATGTGTGGAGGACAAAAGGAAATTTTGGAGGAATCACCCCCAGCTCACTAAACATAAAAGTCATGAAAGCAGAAATGCAATCGCCTGCGGCCACACCACCTTGAATAAGCCTGATCTCGTCTGATCTCAGAAGCTAAGCAATGTTGGGCTTGGTTAGTACTTGGATGGGAGACCACCTGGGAATATCAAGTGCTGCAGGCATTACATTTTTGTAATTACATTTTACAATTGAAATGTGTGGAGGACAAAAGGAAATTTTGGAGGAATCACCCCCAGCTCACTAAACATAAAAGTCATGAAAGCAGAAATGCAATCGCCTGCGGCCACACCACCTTGAATAAGCCTGATCTCGTCTGATCTCAGAAGCTAAGCAATGTTGGGCTTGGTTAGTACTTGGATGGGAGACCACCTGGGAATATCAAGTGCTGCAGGCATTACATTTTTGTAATTACATTTTACAATTGAAATGTGTGGAGGACAAAAGGAAATTTTGGAGGAATCACCCCCAGCTCACTAAACATAAAAGTCATGAAAGCAGAAATGCAATCGCCTGCGGCCACACCACCTTGAATAAGCCTGATCTCGTCTGATCTCAGAAGCTAAGCAATGTTGGGCTTGGTTAGTACTTGGATGGGAGACCACCTGGGAATATCAAGTGCTGCAGGCATTACATTTTACAATTGAAATGTGTGGAGGACAAAAGGAAATTTTGGAGGAATCACCCCCAGCTCACTAAACATAAAAGTCATGAAAGCAGAAATGCAATCGCCTGCGGCCACACCACCTTGAATAAGCCTGATCTCGTCTGATCTCAGAAGCTAAGCAATGTTGGGCTTGGTTAGTACTTGGATGGGAGACCACCTGGGAATATCAAGTGCTGCAGGCATTACATTTTACAATTGAAATGTGTGGAGGACAAAAGGAAATTTTGGAGGAATCACCCCCAGCTCACTAAACATAAAAGTCATGAAAGCAGAAATGCAATCGCCTGCGGCCACACCACCTTGAATAAGCCTGATCTCGTCTGATCTCAGAAGCTAAGCAATGTTGGGCTTGGTTAGTACTTGGATGGGAGACCACCTGGGAATATCAAGTGCTGCAGGCATTACATTTTACAATTGAAATGTGTGGAGGACAAAAGGAAATTTTGGAGGAATCACCCCCAGCTCACTAAACATAAAAGTCATGAAAGCAGAAATGCAATCGCCTGCGGCCACACCACCTTGAATAAGCCTGATCTCGTCTGATCTCAGAAGCTAAGCAATGTTGGGCTTGGTTAGTACTTGGATGGGAGACCACCTGGGAATATCAAGTGCTGCAGGCATTACATTTTACAATTGAAATGTGTGGAGGACAAAAGGAAATTTTGGAGGAATCACCCCCAGCTCACTAAACATAAAAGTCATGAAAGCAGAAATGCAATCGCCTGCGGCCACACCACCTTGAATAAGCCTGATCTCGTCTGATCTCAGAAGCTAAGCAATGTTGGGCTTGGTTAGTACTTGGATGGGAGACCGCCTGGGAATATCAAGTGCTGCAGGCATTACATTTTACAATTGAAATGTGTGGAGGACAAAAGGAAATTTTGGAGGAATCACCCCCAGCTCACTAAACATAAAAGTCATGAAAGCAGAAATGCAATCGCCTGCGGCCACACCACCTTGAATAAGCCTGATCTCGTCTGATCTCAGAAGCTAAGCAATGTTGGGCTTGGTTAGTACTTGGATGGGAGACCGCCTGGGAATATCAAGTGCTGCAGGCATTACATTTTACAATTGAAATGTGTGGAGGACAAAAGGAAATTTTGGAGGAATCACCCCCAGCTCACTAAACATAAAAGTCATGAAAGCAGAAATGCAATCGCCTGCGGCCACACCACCTTGAATAAGCCTGATCTCGTCTGATCTCAGAAGCTAAGCAATGTTGGGCTTGGTTAGTACTTGGATGGGAGACCGCCTGGGAATATCAAGTGCTGCAGGCATTACATTTTACAATTGAAATGTGTGGAGGACAAAAGGAAATTTTGGAGGAATCACCCCCAGCTCACTAAACATAAAAGTCATGAAAGCAGAAATGCAATCGCCTGCGGCCACACCACCTTGAATAAGCCTGATCTCGTCTGATCTCAGAAGCTAAGCAATGTTGGGCTTGGTTAGTACTTGGATGGGAGACCGCCTGGGAATATCAAGTGCTGCAGGCATTACATTTTACAATTGAAATGTGTGGAGGACAAAAGGAAATTTTGGAGGAATCACCCCCAGCTCACTAAACATAAAAGTCATGAAAGCAGAAATGCAATCGCCTGCGGCCACACCACCTTGAATAAGCCTGATCTCGTCTGATCTCAGAAGCTAAGCAATGTTGGGCTTGGTTAGTACTTGGATGGGAGACCGCCTGGGAATATCAAGTGCTGCAGGCATTACATTTTACAATTGAAATGTGTGGAGGACAAAAGGAAATTTTGGAGGAATCACCCCCAGCTCACTAAACATAAAAGTCATGAAAGCAGAAATGCAATCGCCTGCGGCCACACCACCTTGAATAAGCCTGATCTCGTCTGATCTCAGAAGCTAAGCAATGTTGGGCTTGGTTAGTACTTGGATGGGAGACCGCCTGGGAATATCAAGTGCTGCAGGCATTACATTTTACAATTGAAATGTGTGGAGGACAAAAGGAAATTTTGGAGGAATCACCCCCAGCTCACTAAACATAAAAGTCATGAAAGCAGAAATGCAATCGCCTGCGGCCACACCACCTTGAATAAGCCTGATCTCGTCTGATCTCAGAAGCTAAGCAATGTTGGGCTTGGTTAGTACTTGGATGGGAGACCGCCTGGGAATATCAAGTGCTGCAGGCATTACATTTTACAATTGAAATGTGTGGAGGACAAAAGGAAATTTTGGAGGAATCACCCCCAGCTCACTAAACATAAAAGTCATGAAAGCAGAAATGCAATCGCCTGCGGCCACACCACCTTGAATAAGCCTGATCTCGTCTGATCTCAGAAGCTAAGCAATGTTGGGCTTGGTTAGTACTTGGATGGGAGACCGCCTGGGAATATCAAGTGCTGCAGGCATTACATTTTACAATTGAAATGTGTGGAGGACAAAAGGAAATTTTGGAGGAATCACCCCCAGCTCACTAAACATAAAAGTCATGAAAGCAGAAATGCAATCGCCTGCGGCCACACCACCTTGAATAAGCCTGATCTCGTCTGATCTCAGAAGCTAAGCAATGTTGGGCTTGGTTAGTACTTGGATGGGAGACCACCTGGGAATATCAAGTGCTGCAGGCATTACATTTTACAATTGAAATGTGTGGAGGACAAAAGGAAATTTTGGAGGAATCACCCCCAGCTCACTAAACATAAAAGTCATGAAAGCAGAAATGCAATCGCCTGCGGCCACACCACCTTGAATAAGCCTGATCTCGTCTGATCTCAGAAGCTAAGCAATGTTGGGCTTGGTTAGTACTTGGATGGGAGACCACCTGGGAATATCAAGTGCTGCAGGCATTACATTTTACAATTGAAATGTGTGGAGGACAAAAGGAAATTTTGGAGGAATCACCCCCAGCTCACTAAACATAAAAGTCATGAAAGCAGAAATGCAATCGCCTGCGGCCACACCACCTTGAATAAGCCTGATCTCGTCTGATCTCAGAAGCTAAGCAATGTTGGGCTTGGTTAGTACTTGGATGGGAGACCACCTGGGAATATCAAGTGCTGCAGGCATTACATTTTACAATTGAAATGTGTGGAGGACAAAAGGAAATTTTGGAGGAATCACCCCCAGCTCACTAAACATAAAAGTCATGAAAGCAGAAATGCAATCGCCTGCGGCCACACCACCTTGAATAAGCCTGATCTCGTCTGATCTCAGAAGCTAAGCAATGTTGGGCTTGGTTAGTACTTGGATGGGAGACCACCTGGGAATATCAAGTGCTGCAGGCATTACATTTTACAATTGAAATGTGTGGAGGACAAAAGGAAATTTTGGAGGAATCACCCCCAGCTCACTAAACATAAAAGTCATGAAAGCAGAAATGCAATCGCCTGCGGCCACACCACCTTGAATAAGCCTGATCTCGTCTGATCTCAGAAGCTAAGCAATGTTGGGCTTGGTTAGTACTTGGATGGGAGACCACCTGGGAATATCAAGTGCTGCAGGCATTACATTTTACAATTGAAATGTGTGGAGGACAAAAGGAAATTTTGGAGGAATCACCCCCAGCTCACTAAACATAAAAGTCATGAAAGCAGAAATGCAATCGCCTGCGGCCACACCACCTTGAATAAGCCTGATCTCGTCTGATCTCAGAAGCTAAGCAATGTTGGGCTTGGTTAGTACTTGGATGGGAGACCACCTGGGAATATCAAGTGCTGCAGGCATTACATTTTACAATTGAAATGTGTGGAGGACAAAAGGAAATTTTGGAGGAATCACCCCCAGCTCACTAAACATAAAAGTCATGAAAGCAGAAATGCAATCGCCTGCGGCCACACCACCTTGAATAAGCCTGATCTCGTCTGATCTCAGAAGCTAAGCAATGTTGGGCTTGGTTAGTACTTGGATGGGAGACCACCTGGGAATATCAAGTGCTGCAGGCATTACATTTTACAATTGAAATGTGTGGAGGACAAAAGGAAATTTTGGAGGAATCACCCCCAGCTCACTAAACATAAAAGTCATGAAAGCAGAAATGCAATCGCCTGCGGCCACACCACCTTGAATAAGCCTGATCTCGTCTGATCTCAGAAGCTACGCAATGTTGGGCTTGGTTAGTACTTGGATGGGAGACCACCTGGGAATATCAAGTGCTGCAGGCATTACATTTTACAATTGAAATGTGTGGAGGACAAAAGGAAATTTTGGAGGAATCACCCCCAGCTCACTAAACATAAAAGTCATGAAAGCAGAAATGCAATCGCCTGCGGCCACACCACCTTGAATAAGCCTGATCTCGTCTGATCTCAGAAGCTAAGCAATGTTGGGCTTGGTTAGTACTTGGATGGGAGACCACCTGGGAATATCAAGTGCTGCAGGCATTACATTTTACAATTGAAATGTGTGGAGGACAAAAGGAAATTTTGGAGGAATCACCCCCAGCTCACTAAACATAAAAGTCATGAAAGCAGAAATGCAATCGCCTGCGGCCACACCACCTTGAATAAGCCTGATCTCGTCTGATCTCAGAAGCTAAGCAATGTTGGGCTTGGTTAGTACTTGGATGGGAGACCACCTGGGAATATCAAGTGCTGCAGGCATTACATTTTACAATTGAAATGTGTGGAGGACAAAAGGAAATTTTGGAGGAATCACCCCCAGCTCACTAAACATAAAAGTCATGAAAGCAGAAATGCAATCGCCTGCGGCCACACCACCTTGAATAAGCCTGATCTCGTCTGATCTCAGAAGCTAAGCAATGTTGGGCTTGGTTAGTACTTGGATGGGAGACCACCTGGGAATATCAAGTGCTGCAGGCATTACATTTTACAATTGAAATGTGTGGAGGACAAAAGGAAATTTTGGAGGAATCACCCCCAGCTCACTAAACATAAAAGTCATGAAAGCAGAAATGCAATCGACTGCGGCCACACCACCTTGAATAAGCCTGATCTCGTCTGATCTCAGAAGCTACGCAATGTTGGGCTTGGTTAGTACTTGGATGGGAGACCACCTGGGAATATCAAGTGCTGCAGGCATTACATTTTACAATTGAAATGTGTGGAGGACAAAAGGAAATTTTGGAGGAATCACCCCCAGCTCACTAAACATAAAAGTCATGAAAGCAGAAATGCAATCGCCTGCGGCCACACCACCTTGAATAAGCCTGATCTCGTCTGATCTCAGAAGCTAAGCAATGTTGGGCTTGGTTAGTACTTGGATGGGAGACCACCTGGGAATATCAAGTGCTGCAGGCATTACATTTTACAATTGAAATGTGTGGAGGACAAAAGGAAATTTTGGAGGAATCACCCCCAGCTCACTAAACATAAAAGTCATGAAAGCAGAAATGCAATCGCCTGCGGCCACACCACCTTGAATAAGCCTGATCTCGTCTGATCTCAGAAGCTAAGCAATGTTGGGCTTGGTTAGTACTTGGATGGGAGACCACCTGGGAATATCAAGTGCTGCAGGCATTACATTTTACAATTGAAATGTGTGGAGGACAAAAGGAAATTTTGGAGGAATCACCCCCAGCTCACTAAACATAAAAGTCATGAAAGCAGAAATGCAATCGCCTGCGGCCACACCACCTTGAATAAGCCTGATCTCGTCTGATCTCAGAAGCTAAGCAATGTTGGGCTTGGTTAGTACTTGGATGGGAGACCACCTGGGAATATCAAGTGCTGCAGGCATTACATTTTACAATTGAAATGTGTGGAGGACAAAAGGAAATTTTGGAGGAATCACCCCCAGCTCACTAAACATAAAAGTCATGAAAGCAGAAATGCAATCGCCTGCGGCCACACCACCTTGAATAAGCCTGATCTCGTCTGATCTCAGAAGCTAAGCAATGTTGGGCTTGGTTAGTACTTGGATGGGAGACCACCTGGGAATATCAAGTGCTGCAGGCATTACATTTTACAATTGAAATGTGTGGAGGACAAAAGGAAATTTTGGAGGAATCACCCCCAGCTCACTAAACATAAAAGTCATGAAAGCAGAAATGCAATCGCCTGCGGCCACACCACCTTGAATAAGCCTGATCTCGTCTGATCTCAGAAGCTAAGCAATGTTGGGCTTGGTTAGTACTTGGATGGGAGACCACCTGGGAATATCAAGTGCTGCAGGCATTACATTTTACAATTGAAATGTGTGGAGGACAAAAGGAAATTTTGGAGGAATCACCCCCAGCTCACTAAACATAAAAGTCATGAAAGCAGAAATGCAATCGCCTGCGGCCACACCACCTTGAATAAGCCTGATCTCGTCTGATCTCAGAAGCTAAGCAATGTTGGGCTTGGTTAGTACTTGGATGGGAGACCACCTGGGAATATCAAGTGCTGCAGGCATTACATTTTACAATTGAAATGTGTGGAGGACAAAAGGAAATTTTGGAGGAATCACCCCCAGCTCACTAAACATAAAAGTCATGAAAGCAGAAATGCAATCGCCTGCGGCCACACCACCTTGAATAAGCCTGATCTCGTCTGATCTCAGAAGCTAAGCAATGTTGGGCTTGGTTAGTACTTGGATGGGAGACCACCTGGGAATATCAAGTGCTGCAGGCATTACATTTTACAATTGAAATGTGTGGAGGACAAAAGGAAATTTTGGAGGAATCACCCCCAGCTCACTAAACATAAAAGTCATGAAAGCAGAAATGCAATCGCCTGCGGCCACACCACCTTGAATAAGCCTGATCTCGTCTGATCTCAGAAGCTAAGCAATGTTGGGCTTGGTTAGTACTTGGATGGGAGACCACCTGGGAATATCAAGTGCTGCAGGCATTACATTTTACAATTGAAATGTGTGGAGGACAAAAGGAAATTTTGGAGGAATCACCCCCAGCTCACTAAACATAAAAGTCATGAAAGCAGAAATGCAATCGCCTGCGGCCACACCACCTTGAATAAGCCTGATCTCGTCTGATCTCAGAAGCTAAGCAATGTTGGGCTTGGTTAGTACTTGGATGGGAGACCACCTGGGAATATCAAGTGCTGCAGGCATTACATTTTACAATTGAAATGTGTGGAGGACAAAAGGAAATTTTGGAGGAATCACCCCCAGCTCACTAAACATAAAAGTCATGAAAGCAGAAATGCAATCGCCTGCGGCCACACCACCTTGAATAAGCCTGATCTCGTCTGATCTCAGAAGCTAAGCAATGTTGGGCTTGGTTAGTACTTGGATGGGAGACCACCTGGGAATATCAAGTGCTGCAGGCATTACATTTTACAATTGAAATGTGTGGAGGACAAAAGGAAATTTTGGAGGAATCACCCCCAGCTCACTAAACATAAAAGTCATGAAAGCAGAAATGCAATCGCCTGCGGCCACACCACCTTGAATAAGCCTGATCTCGTCTGATCTCAGAAGCTAAGCAATGTTGGGCTTGGTTAGTACTTGGATGGGAGACCACCTGGGAATATCAAGTGCTGCAGGCATTACATTTTACAATTGAAATGTGTGGAGGACAAAAGGAAATTTTGGAGGAATCACCCCCAGCTCACTAAACATAAAAGTCATGAAAGCAGAAATGCAATCGCCTGCGGCCACACCACCTTGAATAAGCCTGATCTCGTCTGATCTCAGAAGCTAAGCAATGTTGGGCTTGGTTAGTACTTGGATGGGAGACCACCTGGGAATATCAAGTGCTGCAGGCATTACATTTTACAATTGAAATGTGTGGAGGACAAAAGGAAATTTTGGAGGAATCACCCCCAGCTCACTAAACATAAAAGTCATGAAAGCAGAAATGCAATCGCCTGCGGCCACACCACCTTGAATAAGCCTGATCTCGTCTGATCTCAGAAGCTAAGCAATGTTGGGCTTGGTTAGTACTTGGATGGGAGACCACCTGGGAATATCAAGTGCTGCAGGCATTACATTTTGTAATTACATTTTACAATTGAAATGTGTGGAGGACAAAAGGAAATTTTGGAGGAATCACCCCCAGCTCACTAAACATAAAAGTCATGAAAGCAGAAATGCAATCGCCTGCGGCCACACCACCTTGAATAAGCCTGATCTCGTCTGATCTCAGAAGCTAAGCAATGTTGGGCTTGGTTAGTACTTGGATGGGAGACCACCTGGGAATATCAAGTGCTGCAGGCATTACATTTTTACAATTGAAATGTGTGGAGGACAAAAGGAAATTTTGGAGGAATCACCCCCAGCTCACTAAACATAAAAGTCATGAAAGCAGAAATGCAATCGCCTGCGGCCACACCACCTTGAATAAGCCTGATCTCGTCTGATCTCAGAAGCTACGCAATGTTGGGCTTGGTTAGTACTTGGATGGGAGACCACCTGGGAATATCAAGTGCTGCAGGCATTACATTTTACAATTGAAATGTGTGGAGGACAAAGGAAATTTTGGAGGAATCACCCCCAGCTCACTAAACATAAAAGTCATGAAAGCAGAAATGCAATCGCCTGCGGCCACACCACCTTGAATAAGCCTGATCTCGTCTGATCTCAGAAGCTAAGCAATGTTGGGCTTGGTTAGTACTTGGATGGGAGACCACCTGGGAATATCAAGTGCTGCAGGCATTACATTTTACAATTGAAATGTGTGGAGGACAAAAGGAAATTTTGGAGGAATCACCCCCAGCTCACTAAACATAAAAGTCATGAAAGCAGAAATGCAATCGCCTGCGGCCACACCACCTTGAATAAGCCTGATCTCGTCTGATCTCAGAAGCTAAGCAATGTTGGGCTTGGTTAGTACTTGGATGGGAGACCACCTGGGAATATCAAGTGCTGCAGGCATTACATTTTACAATTGAAATGTGTGGAGGACAAAAGGAAATTTTGGAGGAATCACCCCCAGCTCACTAAACATAAAAGTCATGAAAGCAGAAATGCAATCGCCTGCGGCCACACCACCTTGAATAAGCCTGATCTCGTCTGATCTCAGAAGCTAAGCAATGTTGGGCTTGGTTAGTACTTGGATGGGAGACCACCTGGGAATATCAAGTGCTGCAGGCATTACATTTTACAATTGAAATGTGTGGAGGACAAAAGGAAATTTTGGAGGAATCACCCCCAGCTCACTAAACATAAAAGTCATGAAAGCAGAAATGCAATCGCCTGCGGCCACACCACCTTGAATAAGCCTGATCTCGTCTGATCTCAGAAGCTAAGCAATGTTGGGCTTGGTTAGTACTTGGATGGGAGACCACCTGGGAATATCAAGTGCTGCAGGCATTACATTTTACAATTGAAATGTGTGGAGGACAAAAGGAAATTTTGGAGGAATCACCCCCAGCTCACTAAACATAAAAGTCATGAAAGCAGAAATGCAATCGCCTGCGGCCACACCACCTTGAATAAGCCTGATCTCGTCTGATCTCAGAAGCTAAGCAATGTTGGGCTTGGTTAGTACTTGGATGGGAGACCACCTGGGAATATCAAGTGCTGCAGGCATTACATTTTACAATTGAAATGTGTGGAGGACAAAAGGAAATTTTGGAGGAATCACCCCCAGCTCACTAAACATAAAAGTCATGAAAGCAGAAATGCAATCGCCTGCGGCCACACCACCTTGAATAAGCCTGATCTCGTCTGATCTCAGAAGCTAAGCAATGTTGGGCTTGGTTAGTACTTGGATGGGAGACCACCTGGGAATATCAAGTGCTGCAGGCATTACATTTTACAATTGAAATGTGTGGAGGACAAAAGGAAATTTTGGAGGAATCACCCCCAGCTCACTAAACATAAAAGTCATGAAAGCAGAAATGCAATCGCCTGCGGCCACACCACCTTGAATAAGCCTGATCTCGTCTGATCTCAGAAGCTAAGCAATGTTGGGCTTGGTTAGTACTTGGATGGGAGACCACCTGGGAATATCAAGTGCTGCAGGCATTACATTTTACAATTGAAATGTGTGGAGGACAAAAGGAAATTTTGGAGGAATCACCCCAGCTCACTAAACATAAAAGTCATGAAAGCAGAAATGCAATCGCCTGCGGCCACACCACCTTGAATAAGCCTGATCTCGTCTGATCTCAGAAGCTAAGCAATGTTGGGCTTGGTTAGTACTTGGATGGGAGACCACCTGGGAATATCAAGTGCTGCAGGCATTACATTTTACAATTGAAATGTGTGGAGGACAAAAGGAAATTTTGGAGGAATCACCCCCAGCTCACTAAACATAAAAGTCATGAAAGCAGAAATGCAATCGCCTGCGGCCACACCACCTTGAATAAGCCTGATCTCGTCTGATCTCAGAAGCTAAGCAATGTTGGGCTTGGTTAGTACTTGGATGGGAGACCACCTGGGAATATCAAGTGCTGCAGGCATTACATTTTACAATTGAAATGTGTGGAGGACAAAAGGAAATTTTGGAGGAATCACCCCCAGCTCACTAAACATAAAAGTCATGAAAGCAGAAATGCAATCGCCTGCGGCCACACCACCTTGAATAAGCCTGATCTCGTCTGATCTCAGAAGCTAAGCAATGTTGGGCTTGGTTAGTACTTGGATGGGAGACCACCTGGGAATATCAAGTGCTGCAGGCATTACATTTTACAATTGAAATGTGTGGAGGACAAAAGGAAATTTTGGAGGAATCACCCCCAGCTCACTAAACATAAAAGTCATGAAAGCAGAAATGCAATCGCCTGCGGCCACACCACCTTGAATAAGCCTGATCTCGTCTGATCTCAGAAGCTAAGCAATGTTGGGCTTGGTTAGTACTTGGATGGGAGACCACCTGGGAATATCAAGTGCTGCAGGCATTACATTTTACAATTGAAATGTGTGGAGGACAAAAGGAAATTTTGGAGGAATCACCCCCAGCTCACTAACATAAAAGTCATGAAAGCAGAAATGCAATCGCCTGCGGCCACACCACCTTGAATAAGCCTGATCTCGTCTGATCTCAGAAGCTAAGCAATGTTGGGCTTGGTTAGTACTTGGATGGGAGACCACCTGGGAATATCAAGTGCTGCAGGCATTACATTTTACAATTGAAATGTGTGGAGGACAAAAGGAAATTTTGGAGGAATCACCCCCAGCTCACTAAACATAAAAGTCATGAAAGCAGAAATGCAATCGCCTGCGGCCACACCACCTTGAATAAGCCTGATCTCGTCTGATCTCAGAAGCTAAGCAATGTTGGGCTTGGTTAGTACTTGGATGGGAGACCACCTGGGAATATCAAGTGCTGCAGGCATTACATTTTACAATTGAAATGTGTGGAGGACAAAAGGAAATTTTGGAGGAATCACCCCCAGCTCACTAAACATAAAAGTCATGAAAGCAGAAATGCAATCGCCTGCGGCCACACCACCTTGAATAAGCCTGATCTCGTCTGATCTCAGAAGCTAAGCAATGTTGGGCTTGGTTAGTACTTGGATGGGAGACCACCTGGGAATATCAAGTGCTGCAGGCATTACATTTTACAATTGAAATGTGTGGAGGACAAAAGGAAATTTTGGAGGAATCACCCCCAGCTCACTAAACATAAAAGTCATGAAAGCAGAAATGCAATCGCCTGCGGCCACACCACCTTGAATAAGCCTGATCTCGTCTGATCTCAGAAGCTAAGCAATGTTGGGCTTGGTTAGTACTTGGATGGGAGACCACCTGGGAATATCAAGTGCTGCAGGCATTACATTTTACAATTGAAATGTGTGGAGGACAAAAGGAAATTTTGGAGGAATCACCCCCAGCTCACTAAACATAAAAGTCATGAAAGCAGAAATGCAATCGCCTGCGGCCACACCACCTTGAATAAGCCTGATCTCGTCTGATCTCAGAAGCTAAGCAATGTTGGGCTTGGTTAGTACTTGGATGGGAGACCACCTGGGAATATCAAGTGCTGCAGGCATTACATTTTACAATTGAAATGTGTGGAGGACAAAAGGAAATTTTGGAGGAATCACCCCCAGCTCACTAAACATAAAAGTCATGAAAGCAGAAATGCAATCGCCTGCGGCCACACCACCTTGAATAAGCCTGATCTCGTCTGATCTCAGAAGCTAAGCAATGTTGGGCTTGGTTAGTACTTGGATGGGAGACCACCTGGGAATATCAAGTGCTGCAGGCATTACATTTTACAATTGAAATGTGTGGAGGACAAAAGGAAATTTTGGAGGAATCACCCCCAGCTCACTAAACATAAAAGTCATGAAAGCAGAAATGCAATCGCCTGCGGCCACACCACCTTGAATAAGCCTGATCTCGTCTGATCTCAGAAGCTAAGCAATGTTGGGCTTGGTTAGTACTTGGATGGGAGACCACCTGGGAATATCAAGTGCTGCAGGCATTACATTTTACAATTGAAATGTGTGGAGGACAAAAGGAAATTTTGGAGGAATCACCCCCAGCTCACTAAACATAAAAGTCATGAAAGCAGAACAGCAATCGCCTGCGGCCACACCACCTTGAATAAGCCTGATCTCGTCTGATCTCAGAAGCTAAGCAATGTTGGGCTTGGTTAGTACTTGGATGGGAGACCACCTGGGAATATCAAGTGCTGCAGGCATTACATTTTACAATTGAAATGTGTGGAGGACAAAAGGAAATTTTGGAGGAATCACCCCCAGCTCACTAAACATAAAAGTCATGAAAGCAGAAATGCAATCGCCTGCGGCCACACCACCTTGAATAAGCCTGATCTCGTCTGATCTCAGAAGCTAAGCAATGTTGGGCTTGGTTAGTACTTGGATGGGAGACCACCTGGGATATCAAGTGCTGCAGGCATTACATTTTACAATTGAAATGTGTGGAGGACAAAAGGAAATTTTGGAGGAATCACCCCCAGCTCACTAAACATAAAAGTCATGAAAGCAGAAATGCAATCGCCTGCGGCCACACCACCTTGAATAAGCCTGATCTCGTCTGATCTCAGAAGCTAAGCAATGTTGGGCTTGGTTAGTACTTGGATGGGAGACCACCTGGGAATATCAAGTGCTGCAGGCATTACATTTTACAATTGAAATGTGTGGAGGACAAAAGGAAATTTTGGAGGAATCACCCCCAGCTCACTAAACATAAAAGTCATGAAAGCAGAAATGCAATCGCCTGCGGCCACACCACCTTGAATAAGCCTGATCTCGTCTGATCTCAGAAGCTAAGCAATGTTGGGCTTGGTTAGTACTTGGATGGGAGACCACCTGGGAATATCAAGTGCTGCAGGCATTACATTTTTGTAATTACATTTTACAATTGAAATGTGTGGAGGACAAAAGGAAATTTTGGAGGAATCACCCCCAGCTCACTAAACATAAAAGTCATGAAAGCAGAAATGCAATCGCCTGCGGCCACACCACCTTGAATAAGCCTGATCTCGTCTGATCTCAGAAGCTAAGCAATGTTGGGCTTGGTTAGTACTTGGATGGGAGACCACCTGGGAATATCAAGTGCTGCAGGCATTACATTTTACAATTGAAATGTGTGGAGGACAAAAGGAAATTTTGGAGGAATCACCCCCAGCTCACTAAACATAAAAGTCATGAAAGCAGAAATGCAATCGCCTGCGGCCACACCACCTTGAATAAGCCTGATCTCGTCTGATCTCAGAAGCTAAGCAATGTTGGGCTTGGTTAGTACTTGGATGGGAGACCACCTGGGAATATCAAGTGCTGCAGGCATTACATTTTACAATTGAAATGTGTGGAGGACAAAAGGAAATTTTGGAGGAATCACCCCCAGCTCACTAAACATAAAAGTCATGAAAGCAGAAATGCAATCGCCTGCGGCCACACCACCTTGAATAAGCCTGATCTCGTCTGATCTCAGAAGCTAAGCAATGTTGGGCTTGGTTAGTACTTGGATGGGAGACCACCTGGGAATATCAAGTGCTGCAGGCATTACATTTTACAATTGAAATGTGTGGAGGACAAAAGGAAATTTTGGAGGAATCACCCCCAGCTCACTAAACATAAAAGTCATGAAAGCAGAAATGCAATCGCCTGCGGCCACACCACCTTGAATAAGCCTGATCTCGTCTGATCTCAGAAGCTAAGCAATGTTGGGCTTGGTTAGTACTTGGATGGGAGACCACCTGGGAATATCAAGTGCTGCAGGCATTACATTTTACAATTGAAATGTGTGGAGGACAAAAGGAAATTTTGGAGGAATCACCCCCAGCTCACTAAACATAAAAGTCATGAAAGCAGAAATGCAATCGCCTGCGGCCACACCACCTTGAATAAGCCTGATCTCGTCTGATCTCAGAAGCTAAGCAATGTTGGGCTTGGTTAGTACTTGGATGGGAGACCACCTGGGAATATCAAGTGCTGCAGGCATTACATTTTTGTAATTACATTTACAATTGAAATGTGTGGAGGACAAAAGGAAATTTTGGAGGAATCACCCCCAGCTCACTAAACATAAAAGTCATGAAAGCAGAAATGCAATCGCCTGCGGCCACACCACCTTGAATAAGCCTGATCTCGTCTGATCTCAGAAGCTAAGCAATGTTGGGCTTGGTTAGTACTTGGATGGGAGACCACCTGGGAATATCAAGTGCTGCAGGCATTACATTTTACAATTGAAATGTGTGGAGGACAAAAGGAAATTTTGGAGGAATCACCCCCAGCTCACTAAACATAAAAGTCATGAAAGCAGAAATGCAATCGCCTGCGGCCACACCACCTTGAATAAGCTGATCTCGTCTGATCTCAGAAGCTAAGCAATGTTGGGCTTGGTTAGTACTTGGATGGGAGACCACCTGGGAATATCAAGTGCTGCAGGCATTACATTTTACAATTGAAATGTGTGGAGGACAAAAGGAAATTTTGGAGGAATCACCCCCAGCTCACTAAACATAAAAGTCATGAAAGCAGAAATGCAATCGCCTGCGGCCACACCACCTTGAATAAGCCTGATCTCGTCTGATCTCAGAAGCTAAGCAATGTTGGGCTTGGTTAGTACTTGGATGGGAGACCACCTGGGAATATCAAGTGCTGCAGGCATTACATTTTACAATTGAAATGTGTGGAGGACAAAAGGAAATTTTGGAGGAATCACCCCCAGCTCACTAAACATAAAAGTCATGAAAGCAGAAATGCAATCGCCTGCGGCCACACCACCTTGAATAAGCCTGATCTCGTCTGATCTCAGAAGCTAAGCAATGTTGGGCTTGGTTAGTACTTGGATGGGAGACCACCTGGGAATATCAAGTGCTGCAGGCATTACATTTTTGGCATTACATTTTACAATTGAAATGTGTGGAGGACAAAAGGAAATTTTGGAGGAATCACCCCCAGCTCACTAAACATAAAAGTCATGAAAGCAGAAATGCAATCGCCTGCGGCCACACCACCTTGAATAAGCCTGATCTCGTCTGATCTCAGAAGCTAAGCAATGTTGGGCTTGGTTAGTACTTGGATGGGAGACCACCTGGGAATATCAAGTGCTGCAGGCATTACATTTTACAATTGAAATGTGTGGAGGACAAAAGGAAATTTTGGAGGAATCACCCCCAGCTCACTAAACATAAAAGTCATGAAAGCAGAAATGCAATCGCCTGCGGCCACACCACCTTGAATAAGCCTGATCTCGTCTGATCTCAGAAGCTAAGCAATGTTGGGCTTGGTTAGTACTTGGATGGGAGACCACCTGGGAATATCAAGTGCTGCAGGCATTACATTTTACAATTGAAATGTGTGGAGGACAAAAGGAAATTTTGGAGGAATCACCCCAGCTCACTAAACATAAAAGTCATGAAAGCAGAAATGCAATCGCCTGCGGCCACACCACCTTGAATAAGCCTGATCTCGTCTGATCTCAGAAGCTAAGCAATGTTGGGCTTGGTTAGTACTTGGATGGGAGACCACCTGGGA
>NW_026708869.1:0-32707 GCF_902713425.1 Acipenser ruthenus
ACATGCTCAAATCTAAAATAATAATAATAATAATAATAATAATAATAATAATAATAATAATAATAATAATAATAATATTTTAGAAACCAAAAAAGAAAAGGCAGTCGAAAATAGTCTGGGGTCTATATATAAAGGCATGTTATATTTATTGCACATATTGTTGTTTAATTATAGGTGAATTTTATGATGCGGGCCACCACCCAATGTCCCGTTAAGTGTCCCTCCTTGACCAAAACTTTGGGAACCCCTGCCCTAATGCACAACAGAAGGCATTTATGCAGTCTGAGAATTACTGCTTTTCACTGATATGACCTACCCAAAAGTTGACAAGAAAGATTACTGAAATGTTACTAAAGGAATCACATTTTTCAGTTTAATTCTCTAAATCCAAGTTTCTATACGCTCTCTTTAAAGTGATTGTAGCTAACAAAATAGTTCCATGAATTAGGAACTGTTTTGCACTTCCATTAGTAACAGTGCAGGACTTTCCCCTGTACCTTTTATTAAAGCAGGTTTCGTGTGGTAAATGCACAGATTTTTGCCATCTGTTCACCCCTCTTATTTCGGTGTGATTTTCTCCTGTGACTGTGTGGTACTTCTGAATTGAAAACACACTTGCCACGCAACACTGCATGATGTATTAATGCAATACCATTAAGGCACCTGTAGAAAAACATCCTTGTACAAGTTGGGAAATAAGAGTAATCCTTCAAAGTGCACATGGTACATTTTTGGGCAGCATTTGCACCCCTTTCCACCTTGGGAGGTGGCGATAGGCCAATGCCACTTTGGTACGATGCAAATCTTTCCATGCATCAAAGTCAAAGGACAAATTGAACAGTCGTCATCTTACTGAGACAGAAATACATGTCCTTTTCTCCTGTAATCCCATTGCAAGTCTTGTGTTGAGAAACGCTTATCTCACAACTAACGCATGGCCCAATGAAACTCGGTATTCCAGCACTGTATTTCATTTTTATTCAATAAGTTTATTCAATACACCAGTTTTATGTTCTTTTGCTTTTACATTAACAGTGTTTATGTATGTGGTGTGCATTTGCACAACTTTCCGCCTTCGATGTCAGCTCAATTATAGCCACTGATGGAAGGTTAAAGCAAATGCGTATTTTCATTTTAAAACGGTATATTTGGTACTACATTAGGTTAAAGAAATGTCAGTTCCCAAGCCTTACTTGAACTTGAAGCCTGTATAAAATGCAGCTTCCCCAGCGCATACAGTAGATGTGATTGATATCTTCGAGGATGGACTGCATTGCCAAGGTTACTTGCAATTGTAGCAGTATGTCATGAAATAAACTGTTCTTTCTGCAATTTTCCCAACAATCAATCCTTAATTTAAAGGGTTGCCCCATTGCCACTTTCTCAGATTTCTATTAGCTACACTGGTTGGATAACATCAGGTGGATAATTCTGGTTCACTGCAGTCTTCGGAGAACAATGTCATTCACACCCTCCTTAAATTCTTTGAAAAATATCAAATCTATGCTTAATTATGTCAATACATATTCAGTACAAACTGAGTGAAATACAGTACCTGCTATGATAAGAATTTACATATATGTTAACTTTGTCTCTACAAGTACACCCATTCCTCGTTATATCTGCCCTCACTATACTGCGGATTCGGATATTCAAATAGAGAGACCCCGACGTTTAGGTTGGCATTGGCTTTAGGGGTACCCTGAATAGGAAATATATATGGGTAGTATACAGTTATATAAGACTGGAAAGGCAGGTGACGCGAGATTGAATAAAAGCATTATAGAGCAGGACAGAGTTATTTATGGCTGGGGGTTCCAGCTGGCTACAGAGCCTGGAGCTGATAATGGCGGATGCCGCAGAAGGCTAGAGGAAGTGTGATCACTCCCCCCCCCCCCAAAAAAAAAAGTTGGCCCCTCGGCACCTTGCTAGAAAGCCCGCACCTGTGAGGGGAAAGAAGACTGCGCCCTGACGACATTCTAGGATGGAACACAAACAAGACATAGTAGAATAACCTAAAGGAAAGCCATCCGCGCAGTGGAGAGGAAAAAACACCTTTCTTTTTTCTTTCTTTAGGTGGAAACCTCTGGTGGTCCCGGCGGAGCGGGCGCCCACACTCCGGGCAAGCTAGCTAGGGATTGTTGGGCAGCGACAATGTCTGAGGGAACTGTTCGATTATATGATTTGGCTGCTGACGATGTCCAGCGAACTAGAGATTTTATAGTATGTGGAGTGAAGAATTACTGTGACAGGCCTACTTTAGCTATAAGAGAGGACAGATGGGAGGAGAACCAGTTTCTTGTAATTATATTTTTTTGCATAGTTAGAGAACAGAGGGTCCGATTGACTGGGGTTCTTGAGTGCTAGGAGTTTTGTTAGAGAGCTGTAGGGACATAAAGGAGAGTTAATCTTAGATAGTTGAATACAGTGACCAGAGTGAAGTTGTTCTGCTTTTGATGATCTCAGGAATAGCATGAAGTGAGGTCTCTAGCTAGAGGTCTCTAGCTCAAAATCCTGATGAGAAGTTGGAGGAGGATGATACAGTGAATTAATCGCATCTTATGAAGATAGCTTCCATTACTATATCGTCCGAGGAATTGAAGCATCCTCGACGAAGGATGGAGACCACTTTGAAAAGTATGTCCGTCATTGGCAACATGTTGATGATTTTTTTTTTTATATATTTGTATGTACCGTCCTTGATGAAGCTCATCAGTTTTTGATGAACATAGAAGGATAATGAAATGAGAATTGTGGGACAAGGGTAGATAGCTGGAACGTATACCTGAGGAGGAAAAGCTGGAGGATGATGAGACTATAAACTCTGAGCAATTGAGGAAGCCAAAGAATGCAGTGAGACACAAGACTTCCATGACTAGATCGTTGAATGGGGAAATACAGCCATTGCTGAGAATTGAAATTAATGAAAATAATAGGTTTTAGAGCGCAGAAGGATGAGAATGTTGACCATCCTGAAGAATATGGTAGACATTGAATCCACCAGAGGCTGTAGAAAGCCCTTGATGTCAGCAAATATCTCACTGATACCGGTGAGATGCTGCCCTGGGTCTCTATAGCAGTCTGGATGCTGACTTGCCGAAGCTGCTGCTGCACTTGGACGCCTAGATGAGCGGGACTGGGCAGCTGGAGGAGGGGGGAAGACTGGTTCGGCAGACATAACTTTGCAAAGCATGAGGAACATCACACTCCTATCCGATCCAGCTGGAATTGCCATCCCTGACATTCAGAGATTTGGGTTTCATAACTCCAGTCATTCTCCTAAATAGTGGAACGCCTTAACTCATAATCAAGACAGATTTCCAGTCTCTTAACCACGTCTCTCACCATGTATAAATGCAGTAATATTTGAGAGGATGAGCGGACATATGAATAGATTGCTGAGGAAGTCAAGTGCCCTGTATTTTGATTAGATGGGGATTAGCGTTAGCCTTGACTGCGGAAATGCTGCCACGATCTGTGCAATGGAGGAAAGCTGGAGTGTTGCAAGCTCTGGAGGTTTGCAGATTTAAACATAAACTAAAGCAACTTTTGCATGCTGCAATAGTGAGCAGATTTGAAGATCTGCTTTATTGAGGAGTGATTAACAATAGAGAAGAGATCTGCTGAACAGGCAGAGATCTGAGGAAGTAAACAATGGATTGCTGTCAGTAGTGGCCTGCTGTAGAGACAGCACAGATCTGATGAAGCAGTGATCTGTAATAGTGAACGGTGGTCTGCTGTAGAGCAGAGATCTGCTGAATGGGGTGGATATTGGTCTTCAGTGTTAAGGTGGTTTAGATAGAGCCAGAGATGGGGCTGCCTTTGGGCAGAGATGAAGAATGCATAGATCTGCAGAACCTGAGAGGATGAAGAATGTGTTGCACTGACACTGATTTGGTCAGGAGCAGTCTATGAGTGTATTGTCTATTTTGGGGTAGGAGGACACTTTGACTGAAACGTTGATAATCGTAGGACATGATTTCCATATCTGCCTGGCAGCTCACGTTTATGAAATGATGACTTTGAAAGTTGAATAAAGAGCCTTGATGAAGTTGGTCGGTTTGGAGGAGTTTAGCCAGATGAGGGACCATGCAAGCTAGCTGCTTTCTACATGTGTTAATGTAACAACAAGCTAGGTCCTAATTAGTCGGTTAAAGATAATTAAACCTTTGTCCCAATAAGCTTTCAGCTCACACAGGTCAACCACAGCCTTGCATGCTGCAGCAGAAACCTTTCTATTTTTATTATTATTATTATTATTATTATTATTATTATTATTATTATTATTATTATCAGCTATGTTGATTCACCAAACTGTTGTTAAATTCACCGCACCGATGAGCACCAAGTGATGTCACTTCCGACTCAGCGATGCAGAGCACAGATGAATTTAACAATGCACCCAGAATGAATTAAAATTGAAGAATGTCAGTTGATATAGGTAGGCAAAAGGTTGAGGCAGGAGGGGAACTCCCGAGAATCCCTCTGGGTGACAACAAACTGCAGGAATGGATAGAAAAGTTTGGAGTGTGCGAGCTTGGCAGTGATAGCAAACCGTCTTAAAATATATATATAACTTGTGGTGTTATACTGGCATCTAGAGTTATTGTGATTAAAATCCTTGTCCATGTATAACAACAGTTGCCTATTCTTTTTAGATTTGAATAATAAATATATTCGATACATGTTTTAGGACAGTTAGTCATGTATATGAATAAGTTAATGTAGGTCTACAAGATGAGCCTGCAGTATTTAGATTGAGTTGAACTCGCCCCTCCCAGTTGTGAAAGCACAGCAACAGGAAGTCAGAAGATAGCAATACTGAGGCACAGAGTTCACAATGCCTGATGAAGCTGCCTGGTCACCATGGCAGCTTACCACTCCCCGCAGTCACTCAATGAGAGCATTGTCGTGGTAACCCAGGTCTGTGGAAACGCTGCAGTACAGCAGTGTCGTTGGAGCATGTTGTCACCAGTCAAAATCACGAGCCGCCACTGGTTGAAATGGAGCTTGTAATGGGCTGGATAGGTCTTTTAAAACACTGGACGTACCTGATGGAGATCCAGGACAGGATCTTCTGATGGAACGGTAAATTGTGCTGGCTCTGTGGGAGCGAGTGCTGAGTGGGGAGTGGGGGAGGGGCGCCTGATTGCAGGCGAGGAGAAAAGACAAAGTTTCAGCAGACAAAGCTTTGTGGATTTAAATAGAGCTAAGGCAAGGCAATCCCTGACTGTCGGCCAGTCCTTGTAGTACAAGCGCTCTGTTGGCAGCAGGGAGCAGCACTCTTTCCACAGCAGGGCTGGGCCACCGGCATCAGGGGGCTGTCTTCCAAATCGGATGGAAGGAGATGTGCGATCAGCGATACGATTTCCAGGCAAACAACAAAAGGGGGTAATCCGAAAGAATGGTCGTAAGTCTGTTAGCAAGAGAGATCCGAAGAGAGAGAGACATCAGCCAGAAACAGGTAGGAATAATCCGAGAAGGGTAGTCGATACGCAAAAATGGTCAAACCAGGTACGAAAATATCAGATAAGGAAATGGCAGCAAATACAAACAAACTCAAAAGAGACTGTGTAAAAAAAAAAAAAAGGGAGTAGATTGCATGAAAGGTCAGTGAGATCGGGTTACAGATCTGGTTATGTCATGAGCTGATAAAGAGATCAGATTACAGTGAAACTCACAAATGCACCCCGAAATTCAACACAAGTGCTAGGACAAATATCCGAATATTGTAACGAATATTTTTTGACGTGTATTCGGATACAAAAATCTGATGTTCATATTTGCTAGAAATGACAAAAATACCTTGTCTCGTCAGAATTTGCGCAAAAGTTTCAAAACATGGCAAATGAAAAAGAGCCCTGTGTGATATGTGAGATATACTACTGTATAATCCTAATACCTTTACCCAAGTGTTTTCAGTTTTGCAGGGATTTTACAAAAAGATCAATATTTTACTTTGAGTTATTGTTCTTGGTTTAATTAAAAATGCACTGAAGTACTGAGAGAGAAGATACATATTCTGAATTAAGCTACTGTAAATACTGTTTCATAAATGCCTTATATTTATTGGTTTTTCAAACACCATCTCTTTTCATTTTGAAAACCTATAATGTTTCATATCAATAATACACAGTTATGAACACCAATACTGAATGGTTAAACGAACATACCACTTTTATATGGAAGCATGCAATAACTCAATCATGCCAACAGTGCAACCGGAATCCAATTTTAAAAAGTCCCTGAGTGGCTCACCTGCTGTGCAGGGTGAGTCATATATTGCAGGTTCGCGACCAATGCACCAGTAGCATATTGCTCTTTCTGATTCCCAAACACCCCTTTTTCTTAGTATCTCACCTGAATGATCTTTAATGGGATTGTAACTCTGAGGCAAGCTATAGGGAGCTACAATGGTCACTGTGTAATTTTGTTCAACAATTCATTGTATTGTCATTGCTGGTGATAGTGTTATGCTTATTGTTTTACTAGGATTTATTCAGGGTATAATGCTGGTACAGTTTTTCAAATCTTGTCTATTGGGGGTGGTGCTGCTTGTAACTTTCACATGGAAATACTGACATGCAGCCACAGAACAGTATCATACTCCTGCATGCAACATTTTAGATTACTAAATGCTGTGCTACCAAATCCCTGCCTCCTGCATCCTAACCATTTTCGAAAGTGTCAGGTCATCAGATACACATTAGCATCCCAAAAGCAATTAAGCTAAAGCAAAAGTCAGCGCCCTTTTCATTTGGGTGTCATAACGAGACAATGACAGGAAAATGTCAAAACACAGTTTAAGAACAGTAATCAGCAAGATCAGATCCACACAACTGGTGCTGATCATAGAGATGGATGCAAAAGAGAACAATAGATAGCAGAGCAGTAAAAACAGATGTATCGTACTGATGATTTTGATAAAGCACTCCATAATCGGTGTGCTGGTCATTTGCCATTTTACTAGGAACATTTCAGCTTTAAACATACCAAACGTTTTTTCAAGCGAAAGGAGGCCTAAGGTTGGGAAATGAACGACACCTGCCCCAAGAGGGAGACTGTTGCAGAGGTGGCGCTGCATTTTGGAGGAGAAGGGGAGGAATGTGGAAATGCAAAGAGCAAGCCCAGGGCTTAAATAGGGAGGTTAATTCATAGATTGGCTGAACTAGGGAGGAGCCCCTGCTCCTGCCCCTGCCCCCCCGAACCACACTCAGTGGTTACAATAAACACCCACTACATTTAAATCTGTTTTTGCTACAGTTACAATTTGATTAGTAAGTTGGAAGTTAGCATTTTCCCATGTATAGTATAGTTTTAAAGCCTTTCAAAACATAACAATATTAGCATTGCATTGCTGTGCTGTATCCTTGTATTATTCACCAGATTAAGGCTATAGATAGCAGGTGTTCACATTTATTAAAATATTGAAAACTCATTTTCAGAGTTACAGACATTTCAGATTTACGAACAACCTCCATTCCCAAGGTGTATGTGGCTCTGAGGCTCTACTTATTTATATATTTGATTTGACATTTAGTTAATAGGTGATGTTTTAATTGTGATAATATGTCAATTATGCTGTAGTATATTTTCAGAATTTAGGTGCTGTGCAAATGCTTTAAAACTGATTAAGAGATTCCTTTCACCCTTTAGGCATTTTGGGTATGTGCCAGTTCCACATGCATCTCAGTGCTTTATTGCTTGTGACATTCACCACAGGTTTCAAAGCCACCTGAGACTGAATAGACAGCAAACAGCTTGAACAATAAAAGAAACAAACTGAGTGATCGGGACTGTTTTTGAGGGTGAGCACTGAGGTGCGTAATACTGTGTAATATGTGCTTAACATTAACCAAGATACGAATGCTGTTTTGTCTGGTGTAAGTATTTGATCCTAAAAAGAATTGTAAAGGCATTCAGTAAAAGATGAAGACAATCTTAACTGACTTTTTGTTTTTAATTTAAAAAAATGCACTTTTTATTCATGTTGAAATGTATCATAATAGAGAGTAAAGCAAAGTATTTTAATCTTACGTCATTTATGAGTTCAACTGAAACCAAGTGTCGGGTATCTTCATATGACGTTTTATAAAAATGTATTGATTTGTAACAGTGTGAAGAAATACATTATGTTTGAAGACGTTTGAAAGATATCTGAGTATCACATGAGAACAGGGTACTGATCGAAAAGAGGTAACAATCTTTGATTGCTTTATCCAAGTTCTTTGCTTTGGAATTTCTACAAGGAGATACATTTCATCACTCATTGTAGTAAAAGCCTGTTGCATCTCTCTTCACATCCAAATTATTTTCATCATTCAGTTTACTCGATCCCCTATGGAAACAAGTCTAGATATAAATATTTCAGAAAGCTCATAATATATTTATTTAGACCGAGGGAAACAGAAACAAGCAGTGATATTAAATGAGTAAAATAAGACCAATACATTCAAGCCAATTGCTTAACAATATAGCGAGTGACATTTTTGGTATCTGAATAGTGTAGCCATAGATGGAGTAAACTACATGCATACATACATGCATGCATGCATACACACATACATACATACATACATCCATTCTGGTGGTGAACTTGAGAAAAGGAAACCAATGAATACCATGTGTAACTATAGAGATAGGACCACATGTATAAAAACCTGCAGCGTTTGCTGAACGGGGTGGGTGTTCAGGAAGGAGGAACCTGACCGAGCGAGATAAACAGAAAGTAGAAATACAATTGCTACTCGTGCTGGAAGGACCAGCATGGTACTTGTGTTTTGTGAATTATTTTGTGTTTGTGATTTGTTTTGTGAAACCTTTTTATTTTGCTCTGTGAGCGGACGGTTTACTTAAATTAAATAAATACACGCACCAGCACTTCAGCTCACAGTACCTGTGTGTGTGTGTGTGTGTGTGTGTGTGTGTGTGTGTGTGTGTGTGTGTGTGTGTGTACTTCCTGGTCTGGGGACGTCATCAGCATGCTGTCCTGCCACACCGAGTCTGTGTTAATGAAAATTTGCTCTATATGCATATCACTGCAAATGGTTCCATGTTATTATACAAATATACCACAATATCATTGCATGCCATATTCAACAATCCTACAACTTGGCAGCTGCCATTCGGAATGATAAACTTGACAGTTTATTTTACAAGAGATTTTGCTCACAAAGACAGACTGTCATTACATATTTTGCTCCGCAGAGCTTAGACACATATATTGCTTAGGTAACTACTCTATACAGGCTGTAAGACAGCAGAGAGGGGGTTAAATCCTTCCCTGCAGAAAAACATGTGCATATGTACAATATTGTAATTGTTTTATTGTTTGTTATCCCCTGCACCCGGTGGTGATTAAAAATGAGAACCGAGTGCAGGGTATTTAAGACGTACAGCCTGTCTGTACAAGGCTGCTGAGTAGAAGGAGGCGGAAAGGTGCGCTGTCTCCGAGTAGCCATATTTATAGTAAGTACTGTATTAAGCCTGTGTGGTTTTGTGTTTGTGTGACAGGTAAACGGCTTAGCCGTCCTGCAAGCTAGTCAGGGACTTACCTGTGTAGTCAGCGCTCCAAAATGGAGTTAGGTATTTGTTTCTGTTTTGTTTGTTTTGTTGTTAATTAAAAAAATAGTGCAATCGCGCAGAAAAATCCATTCCTGTGTGTGTTGGGTCGTGTTTTTAAAGGGGCAACAAACCCATGTGTGTGTGCATGCATTTTTTTTAGATTTCATCTGAAGCATTAATCTAACCTTATGCAGGAATTAATTATAAAGTATCTACATATTCTCAATAGACAAAACATTGATTAGACAAGGACATTGTGTGTGCGTGTGTGTTCAGTTGTATGTATTGTTGCAACCTTTAAAAACAAACGAGTACTTGGGCAGTTTTTTTTTCCACATAGACTGTTGTGCTCTGCGCATATTTAAAGTAGTTGCATTATGTGATATTTTGTTAATAACAAGAAAATGAAAAACACATGTAATCCAACTATATGTGTTCATGAGGTAAACATTCGAAATTAGAATTCGAAATGTTAATCTCCTCAACTACACCACCCCACAACTCCCTCTGCTCTGGTAGTTTCGGAGGACTGCATTATACAAGTGGTAGATAATAGAAAGCATTTCAACCCATGTAGAAATGTTATACAAGGGGTGCATGTTATAAACAGGGTGGATGTTATATACTGAAAATTAAGGTGCCAATATTAAGAATTGAAATAGTAGAAATAAACTATATATAGGAAAATAATTTGTTATAAAATGAAATTAAATTTAAATTGCATGACCATAACTGAATAAGTACTGACACTGATTAAGATGCTGTTGACACAGCACAATTAAGAAAGAGATCTAAGTTTTTTTTTAATTTTTTTAACAGTTTGCAAACAAATGGGTAAATAGGAGGATTAATGTAAAAGTGCCCAGGAAAATGTCCAACAAATGATTGATAGATCAAGGGCCCAAGCCTGATCTAATTCTATCATCTGGTTTAAGACTGAACTACTCATTTTTTAATGATTCAGTACCACTATCACTCTCCCACCATAGTTTGTACGTGGATGAGGGCAAATGTGCATACTTTATAACATCCACTCTCCAAACTCAGGTCTGGACACCTCAAACCAATATTGCTTCCCTACAGCATATGAAGCTGCTAAAACAAAATGAGCAGATCAGCAGAGGCTTTTTCTTCCTTACCCAAAGGGATTCTCTAAGAGAAGATGTGGTAGCAATAGATTTTGCCTAAGCCTAGTATGTGAGTAATAAGACTTATTTTTTATCAGTAATCCAAATAGGCTGCACTCTTAAATGTTAAAGCTAGGATTCAGGCAAACTACATTACCTGTTTTTGCTATCTCTGGCCTTGTCAACTTGATGCTAAATAGAGCATATTAATTGCAATACATTTTATAAGTACCCTTTGGCTGTTGGTAATAAGTACATACATGTCTTTGACAAGAAACCCTGCCAGACCTTTTGCTATAGGTCACATAATTGTAATATACTTTACCTTACTTGTACAGTAAACTGCAAGAACCATTACCTCAAGGCAAACTGCATACTGTAGTTCTATATTTTATTTGAGATGATTCAAAACAAAGACTGTTCAATCAATCTTGTTAAGTATGGCTGAACCAATGCAGTAAAGCACTAAAGAGTATTACTACATTTCACTAAAACCCACAGAATGGTGCTAAGTCTTACAAGTTATCGGCCCGACAGTTGATCAAGCAATCTGAACTTTTTCCTTTTCAGATACAAGAACTGAGACATTTTTATATACTTGCAGGAATCTACACTGCTACCACACAGTGTCAATCAAAATTCCAACGTTATTCCTGAAACTTTCAAGAACAGTACAGCTTCCAACAAAAGTGCAAAAACATAAATTCTTCATTCAGGCTACAATTTAATCAAGAATGCTTCAGTGATGCACTGAGACTGCCTACAGACACCCAACTGTTAAAAATACTATACTGCATATTATATTTGAAATGGCTCTGCAGAATCTATAAAAAAAAAAGAAAAGTTATTATTTTAATTGACACACGGCGTGTCACATCCTTGAGGTTATGAATGAATCCACTTTATTTATAACATTCTGCGGCACCACTGGTTGCTTAGCAACTTAAAACACTCATGGGTATTCTGCACAATGCAAATTGAATTCTTTATTGCCCTTGAAATGGTGCTGTCAGTGAGTGATGTAAGTGACTCGCCGTTACCTGTGTTGTCGACACCACTTGTTAGCAATGGTTAAGTACAACCTTACATTTTTGTGATTTTATATTCTTATTCTGAACAACTCCTCCATTGCATGCAGAGACACTCTTAGGACATCAATCTTGAAGGCAATTTCCAAAAGCCCTTTGCCCTTAAGATTTTACACATTTCAGAACCTTGACAAGTGCAATGTAAAGCAAAACTTCAAAAGGGAACTATTTTTAGCTGACACTGATTCGGTTTGATAGAATCTTACTGGACTGGAATGTCTAGTAAGAAATTATAACGCGATTGGTTCATCTCAGCCAATCGGGTTATGAGTAGAGTGGACATTATCCCATGTTAGATGACTGCAAAAGCCTACAATTTTGGTACTTGATACACTTCAGCCATAGGAAAAATACGTTAGGAAATATGTCCACATTTAGCACCAAAGCTCAGTATTTATCCTGCAGGTATACTAATTACTACATTGGGTTCACCTCAAATTAAGTCTTGAAATAAAAAACATAGTATCTGGTCTAGAAATAAAAACTCCTTCCAAAATGTACTACAGTGTAAAGAATGATTTGTTTTAATTATTATTGTTTTTTTAATTTATGTGAATTGATACATACACAATACAGAAGTTTTTATATTAGGATGCATAAGTTCCAATCTCACTTATGTGATCAAATACATTACAAATCTCATCAGGCACAAACAAACAAAAAAAAAAAAATTATATATATAAAAAACAAAATCAGTTTATAATAGCATTAATTTACACTGCAGTACTAATTCCAGCAAGATAAATCACCTGTGACTCGGGACTCCTAATTCTCATCATAGCCAGTCATCTAGCTAGAATGATCACTATGCTGGACAGTAATGCCTTATTCTCCAACACACAGTCACAAGCATACAATACTGCATAATTCAGTGTGTGATAACAACTTATATTAACTGGTGAGCCTTTTTTTTTTAATGGGCTCATCCAGTTGATATTTCCCGTAATATTTGATACAGGAAGCACATGTTCATTAACACTAGCAACAGAGCACGACCCCAGAGTGAGCTGTTAAACTGAAAGGAATTCCAACCATACCTCACATAGCTGCTGTCTTCTCTCGCTCACTTCTCAGCCGGAAAGTAAAAATTCTCACCAGAGATTATAAAAAATACTGCATGGGGTAGTGTGTGATCAACGATAACTGAATGCACACCCTCGGGTTTACGTAGCATCCCACTCCTTGGGTGGGCACTAAATGCTCATACCACGCACTAACCCATGCATTATTCTCTATTTATTACACAAGTGAGACCATCCTCATAAAATATATACTGTATTATCACAAACTGACCTGTGAAGTAGAAATTATTTTATACAACATGTGTCAAAGACAAAAAGATAATGCAGTCTAAAGAAGTTTCTTTACACATCAAAAACCAACCACAAATTTACATGTGGTGAAGCATAAAATGTCAATGAATGTATATTTTTAGTATTAGTTTATTTAGCAGACTCCTTTATCGAAGGCGACTTACAGAGACTAGGGTGTGTGAACTACGGATCAGCTGCAGAGTCACTTACAACAACGTCTCACCCGAAAGACTGAGCACAAGGAGGGTCACACAGTGAGTCAGTGACTGAGCTGGGATTTGAACCAGGCACCTCCTGGTTACAAGCCCTTTTCTTTAACCACTGGACCACACAGCCTCCCGTATATAATAAAGCATGTCTAATACTCCGTAGTGTTGCAATAATTTAGGTTACATTGATTTGAATGGGTACTATAAAAATCAAATAATTAAAAATACATTGCAAATACAGAATTTAAAAAAAAATGAAATAGTTTAAAAACAGATAATTGAATACCACTTTCCCAGAAAATAAGGATAAACCATGGAAATTACCACCAGCAAACTAATTTTCCTGACAGACATCAATATTTTTTTTTCCCAAACGATCCAGTCAGGGTTACATTAGAAAGTACTGTACACAAAACAAGTAACCTTTCTTTTTTTATATCTCCTAAAAGTAATCACACCACAAAACATAAATACACTCACCCACACAATAAAATAATGACACAAATCATTCAAATATTTAGAGAGGTGTCCTAATCAAGGTGAAGCTTATTTTTCAATGACATGAAAGCCCTAATGCACATTTATCAACATCTGATACAATATGTTTCCTTCCTCATCTTGGACCTTTTGCTAATTGCACCTTGGCACCCTGTAGATGAGTAAAGGATAAAGACCACATTTTTAGTCACTCCTTAGTGCCTGTATAAAGTAATAATAATTAGGTCTGGGTTCCAGGTTGAGCTTTAAACCCAATACCAAAGCCTTACTTTTAAACTGTATATTCTGTCACAGTTATGGGGTAATTACAGCATTTAAACCTCTGTAAAAAAATAAATAAATAAATAAATCCAAGTCTAGCATCCTCAATCTCTATAAACCATTCAGACAGAGCCTTTTTATTTTTCATTATTACCAACACATTTGTATTATTACCTTCTGCCAGAACCCAATGTTCAATACAAGGGTGCTTCCTTGATAAAAAAAATAAAAAAAAATCTTTTCTTCCAGTAGTCAACCTTGAAAGATGAGGTTTTTATTTATTTATTTATTTTTGAAGGCCAAAAAGTCCAATCTTTGAAAGGTCAGAGCTCTGGTTTGTGCTGAGAGAGGCTGTTCAGATGGGTTACTCTCAGTTTGTAGCTCCATATCTCTTTGTGTCACACTGTATCAAGTTTAAAGGCACAATGTTTTTTTTTTTAATTGTAAACTAATAATAAACAATTTTATCAAGATCGCACTTGTAGGAGGTTAGTGTATGTTCCAAGACATGCATCAATGCTGTGGTACTGTACAGTCTAGCTTATTGAAAAAATGAAAAATTATTTTAAAATGGTTGGGTATTCCAGAGCTTAGAATACCATCGCTAATGAAACCTGACAATCAGTAACCATACTCCCAACAGTTTGAGGAAACATGGTTACAGTATTTCTTTGAAGTAAGTGTTGTTCATCATTTTTATTTGCTTGCTCTCATGAAATGGACGAGGGCAGGCTAGTCCAAGGAACAAATAATTATCAAGTCCAACATCAAAGACAATTACTATGGCAGACTTAAGACACTGATTACTATACTGTATAACTTCTACAATCATTAAAAATTGTATAGTATTTTAGGTGGAAAATCTTAAATAATAAAGTTATAAGCTACCAGAGTAAAACATTAACATCAGAGTGGAAACTTAATATCATGGGTTACATCACCAGGTTGAGGTAAAACCTGAGTGTCTAGAAAATTATTCCTGGTGGTTGGAGGATTTGTTGTTCTGCTAGAATTTCAGGTTGCTTGATTAACCCTATACCTTGCCATATACTGTATGGTTAAGCCTCATCCTTTATCAACTCAGTCCATCTTCTCCTGCTGTTTCTAAAGCACAAATTGTCAATTCTTATTATGGCATGCTACTTAAATCTTCACAAGGAGAGGAAGGAAGTCTCTGTTTCTCTGTTCTGTTTGTTTCTGTAATATCCAAGGCCTTGCATCCAACACTGACCCAGGGCACTTTCATCTAAAATCAATCAAACCCCATATCCGTCTTCCCACAGACTTGTAGACTTAAATCAATTTCAATTTCCCTCGTGTGATCTGTATACCTCCATTTGATCCAGAGGTGGTGTTCTTTTCTGCTACTCCTGAGTGACAGACAATTGTACATGATCTCCTTTTTGAATTAAAATAACGCCTCTTCTCCATTGCTGTCCAAATTAAGCCCATGCCCTGTTTGATCTCATTTCTTACAAATGTCTAAGGAGGCTGTGCTTGGATACTTCCAGAGATATAAGTCACAGACTGAAGAATTTACAATGCTCAATGGTCTTGAACAACTTTTCATAGAATCTACTTAAATTTTCTGACCTATTCCCTGACACCTAAAAACCTAACCTCCTCTGCTGTTCACTTGGCCTACCTTTTTGGCAGATCAGATCACTACTTGGTAAATGTATCCTTTATTGCACAGTCAATCACATAGCACCCCCAGTCAACTTCTCAATGACTTCTGACTGGGACGTCAACTTTGATTCATTTCCTCCAGTCAAAAGGTGGCAGCTCCACATCAGACCTTTAAGCCTGTGAGACAGCAGTAATGATCCTTTCGGAATGCTGTGACAAACTTAAATCCGAAGGAGACCAACCATTGTTGTTAACCCTTTAACCTCCAACCAGTTTATCACAGTTTTCTGTCCAGAACCAATCAGCAATAAACAAATTCACAGCCGCCTGCTTGTAATTGTTGGTATTGTAAATAGAGAGATCCACATTATAAAGCTGATCTTTCATCTATACCTTCTGAGGTAAAATTATTGGAAACTAGTATGAAGGCATTAGCTGAAATATCTGTATACTTGAATAAGGGTGTTTTTAATCAAAAGTGTGCTATTGCTCGATAGTGCTGCTTTATAACCACCGTAATGTACCTTTTTAAGGCGCTATGCAGTCAAACTTCCAGGTGTAGAAAGAAAAAAATATATATAAAACATTTATTTTAAATAACACACACACACACACACACACACACACATATATATATATATATATATATATATATATATATATATATATATATATATATATATATATATATATATATATATATTACATCCAAAAAGGAAAAAATATGGGTGCAATATTTTTGAATCCCCCTTTTAGGGTTTAACCTTGCATGTTCTGATAGAGTGTCTCAAACCATGCAGCACTTGACAGCTTGCTCATTTTTTATTGCATGACAAATGCCAAAAAATACCTATACAGGAGGCAAGAAAATCACGTTCAGAAAAAAAAATCAACAGCTAAAAGTACAAGCTTGCCCTTCAGGCTCTTGGGTCATTGCCAAATCAGTGCCTTACAATTTCTGAATATGCTTTTCCGCTTTGACTAGAGCTAACCAATTTGCTGCTATTCATCAAAAACCCTCTTGCCAGCTGAATTCAGTATGATCAGAACAAGAAAAATGAAATTTCTACCAATTCATCAATTGCTACAATGCCTAAAATTGTATTTATTTTATACAGTAGTGTGCTGCAAATATCCTCCAAAACTTCACAGTTATTTTGGCCCATAGCTAGTAGAAATAAGTAAAAAGATATTCCTGAGATGATGCACATTATTTATGCTCTCAGATTTTCTTAGATACATACAATTACACAAATATATTTACCAGTCAATAACAGCAAGATCCTCATCCAATAATTATTGGTGAAAGAACCTTAAACTCTTTCATGTTGTCTGATTTGAGTCTGGTTGGTCCTGAAGTGTGTTTTTTTATTTTTTTTTTTGGGGGGGGGGGGGGTGTCAACTTGCTACAAAAGCAAAAACTGATCGAAATTGGTCACACCCAAAATAAATTAGATTGCTTGTTTTTATTTTCTTTTTCAGTTACTGGGTTCAAAAATCAAAATATAATGATTTAAAAAATAGAAACATATAATGAAAAGAATTCAAGGCCATCTTATTAACAACATTAAAAAAAAATACAGCACCTGTACCACTTCATTGACATTGTGTTTAAACTGGAATTAGATATTAGTGTAGCAATGACAGATAAACCATTATATCAAAATCCCAATCATAAAGTAGAAGGTAAAACTATAGCAAACAAATTCAAGATTCAACAAAATGTATTTTACAATGTCTTTATTATATTGAAATTTATCTCCTTACTAACAACCAAAAGAGCAAGATGGGCTGAATGGCCTCCTCTCGTTTGTAAACTTTCTTATGTTCTTATGTTCTTATATTCTAAATTATTGTATCTGTCAAACGTTTTACTGTTGACAAGTGGAGCATAACAATGAAAATAACTTAGTAAAGTACTGTGGAAGTTACCATTCAAAAAGTAAGAATCCTGTAATAAACTCTTTAAAAAAAAATCTTAAAATTGCTGTAGTACTTTGAAGGTTCAACTCTCCCAAGTTTTCGCCAGATGTATATTAATCTCCCCACTGCCATCTGGCAAGACTGTGCTTTGGTATGTCTGCTCAAAGCAACGTGGCATTCAAATGGCCCCCTAAATGTCATTTAGAAATGTGTTCATCTGGGTTCTACTTCAATGACATTTGCACTGGTCATGTTTCAATTAACAGCTTTGTGAATCATTATACCGATTATGGAGTGCATTATAGAGTTTCAAGACAACACCGCACAATGGCTTGGCTGAAGCAAGACAGCCTGGCCATGCAGTATCAGAATAAATCCCCCATGAGGATAGCCAAAGAGTAGCTGTAAGGGTGGAGATGGGAGACGTTGAGAGATGCAAATCTCTTGCCTTATCACATCAGCCAGGATATATCTCACTTCAATGTATATTTGTATTAAGAGTTTTAAAATTCTAATACAAAATGTCAACCCATAGTCATGGTAATTTTGCACTAATGTTACATACGCATTGTTTAAATAGACAGATTGTAAACGTTCTAGGACAATTGAAGCATATGGTTAAGGCCACTTTAAGTGAACTAACTTTAGAACTAGAAAACTCCCAGGAACTGAACAAAATTTGTCCCAATTGCAGCAAACTAATCAGAAGATCCATTTAATTTGTTTCGCTGATCCAATCAAGAGGACCGAGTTAGACTGATCATGGAAACCTATAGAATATAAAAATGTCTGAGAAATGGCACTAAACATAATGAAAGCAGTAGTACTTCTACCACCGTCAGTACAAGCAAACAACTTCTCTCACTAAAGGTATCAAAATTGGGTATTTTCAGTTTGGATTTGCTTGATTACAAAGGAAGATGGCCTTGATTACCCGGAGTGTCTGATCTGCTTGGAATTGCTGTCTTGAGTGCCTCAAAACTTTAAAGTTGAAATGCCATTACAGCAAAAACACCCAAAGAAGCTGGGAACTCTATGTGGCTGTGTGGTCCAGTGGTTAAAGAAACAGGCTTGTAACCATGAGGTTCCCAGTTCAAATCCCACCTCAGCCACTGACTCATTGTGTGACCCTGAGCAAGTCACTTAACCTCCTTGTGCTCCGTCTTTCGGGTGAGACGTAATTGTAAGTGACTCTGCAGCTGATGCATATTTCACACACCCTAGTCTCTGTAAGACGCCTTGGATAAAGGCATCACCATGCTATGAAATCATAAGGTGCAGGATTATTAGACCAAAATATAGCTTAAGTTTTCCAACTCCAGGGTTTTATCCCTTAGCATTATCAACTGTAGGTCATTAGGAACTATTTTCCCCCCCTAAAATCACTTTATAATGGAAATGTGATTTAATCAAAGAATGAAAAAAATGGCACAATTACTGTTGCTGAGGGCAGCAGTGTGGAGTAGTGGTTAGGGCTCTGGACTCTTGACTGGAGGGTTGTGGGTTCAATCCCCAGTGGGGGACACTGCTGTTGTACCCTTGAGCAAGGTACTTTACCTAGATTGCTCCAGTAAAAACCCAACTGTATAAATGGGTAATTGTATGTAAAAATAATGTGATATCTGTATAATGTGAAATAATGTATAATGTGATATCTTGTAACAATTGTAAGTCGCCCTGGATAAGGGCGTCTGCTAAGAAATAAATAATAATAATAATAATAATAATACTATTTTGTTACCATAAAAACAGCTAACCTTGTGCTACAAACGATGTATTACTGCTAAATTGGTAAAAACCTTGCTAAAAAGCAACTGCAGGATCACACAAAATCATATACCTGGCAACTCATTGTTAAACCCATTATATGGTTTCAGAGAAGCAGCAATGTAATTAAAAGTATTTCTTTAGGACAAAAGCATTTTACAAAGGGATGAGTGAAGTGCCTAAGCCTGCTTCCAATAATATGCTTTAATTAAATTTATTGTCTCGGCTATCCATGAATGCTTTAGATATTGTGCCTCCCTGCTGAGACACAGCAGGGGAAGCAAGTTTAGATTTATTCAGAAGTCTTTGTGACTTAAAAAAAAAATATATATATATATATATATATATAGAGAGAGAGAGAGAGAGAGAGAGAGAGAGAGAGAGAGAGAGAGAGAGAGAGAGAGAGAGAGAGAGAGAGAGAGAGAGAAAGACAGCAAAAAGCTCCATATCCAAGGAGAATCAGGATCCAACAGGATACTCACCAATCACTAGAAATATTTAGACATGAAGATACAATGGAAGCCAAAATGTTGTAGATAATTATTAAAATAGTTTTTAGTTTATCAATTACTTTTCTTTATTATATTACATATAATAAAAAAAACAGCTATATACAAGGCTCAAAGTTAACGTATATTTGGTAGCATTTTGCTACTCAAAACTCTTAATTTGCTACTAGGTTTTTTTTTTTCAGAAGCATTTTTCGGATACCTTACGCTGCAGTTTATATGACCGACCCTGAGTGAACACGTAAAACCAGTATTATAAACAATTTAAACACGTACATTATTAGTATCTTTCATAAAGCGGGAAACCACTGCAAATACAGCTTCCCGACTGGTAGATGACTGAGGTTTGTACCGCCCCATGTAGATGTGCGCGAGGCCCACAATGCAAATCGTATTGTTTGGACAGTGGAGTACACATACCTACAGTACAGAACAACGTGGATACAATTTCAAGGTATGAAGTTTATTTTATTTTTTTTAACTTTCTGGTACCTTTTACCTGTCTTTAGTACCTTTCACTTGTCTCGCCTCTTTAAGAGAACCAGGGCTACACTTACCTGTAATGCTATGCAATGTGAGTTAAAAAGCCTGAACTGTCCCAAACTGTGCTGGTGAACATGAAGCCATATGGTCACCCTATCAAAACCATTCCTGAAGGCTTTTACCTCCTTAAGCTACTGACCCTAGAGACAAAGCCATGCCAAGTCTCTGCCTGGTCTCCACCTGGTACCGTTGCCACCAGAAGAGCTGTAAAATAAGGAACACTATTCATTGTCTGTCCTTGACAATTAGCTTTAATTAAAAATCTTAACAATGTATTAAAGTGCAGTACCTGATTGTGTAGGTACAAATTAGATATCACAATGAAAGATATTTTATTGCATTATTACTATGTACAATTTTACTTCTGAACTAGGATTAATGTTCAGTGTACCACACTTTGTAAAACAACGCCCATGTGGCATGATGACCCCTTATATTATACTTGTTGTAGTAATGCCAATAAGAAGAATATAGGTGCTTAATTCCATTTGAACCTAAAATATGCTTTCTGTAAATTATGCTTTTATTTCAGCTAACATCCTTTAATTTAATAAAACAAACATGTTTCCAACATTAACACTCCACACGCACCACAGAACACATAAATACGCACATGGGCGGAGCACACTGCCACAGACCTTTTAAACAAAAAATCCAAGGGTGTTTTACATTTAAGGCCATTTACATTTTTTTTTAGTTTAAGACACTTAGAAAAATGCAAATCAGTTATCTTAAAGTTACTTTTCTGTAAAGTTGTTAACCGTAGAATAAAATTCTAAATTATAGCAGCCCACAGCAAGTTATAAATTTGCTGCATTAGCTGTAACTTATCCCATAACACTGTACCCCAAGTTACAACGTGCTAAAATCAATACAGTATTTTCTGTGAGTTCATATTTTAAAAATATGCCCCCCTGCCGCTGTCATTCCAACACCAAATCAGCCAATAATGTAGGTTCTAAAACGCTGGTGGACTGCAGCATGTAACAGCACAGTATGTATCAAGCAAAATGTGCAAATGCATGATGTTGAAAATATATTTTATTTTTATAATAATTGTCTTCTTTAGGTTGAATTATTTTGTGTACCGTAAAATTGTAGTAGATATGGTACACCCAATCCAAAGTAAAAGCTGCTGTATTATATAAACACTTTTATATGTAATATGAAAAAAGAAATTAGAATAATAAAAATCCCTTCCAATGGACTATAAAAGTCAGGGCATGATTAAATGCTTAATCTCTTCAATAATGAATGAATGGTAGCTTGAAATAAAGACACATATTCTCCTCACCCCCCATTGTCAGTTATTATGCAATACATTTGTTAACGGTTCATTTATCACTTACAGTTATTGTGTTGTTTGGTAGGGCTGTAACTCCACTATATAGATGCTAAAATCGTATTGAATTGTATTCTGTCATACTTGTACTGGCTAGAACCGAAGTCATTGTATTTTATCTTGCTCTTAATTGTATTAATACTTGTACTGTGATTCTTGAAATGTATTTTTGTTTACGACTGTAAGTCGCCCTGGATAAGGGAGTCTGCTAAGAAATAAATAATAATAATAATAATAATAATAATAATAATAATAATAATAATAAAAGAGAAATTTAATTCAGGCCTTAGTGATGAAAGATAAACCTGACAATTGTTTTTGTCAATTTTATTAGCTTATTTCTGTGTTTTAAAAATCTATCATTGTTATTCATTTCTTGTTTTATTCAAATTTATTTTTATTATTGATATTAATCTTAATGTTATTTTGTAATTTGTACAACTTCTTATTACTGCTTATTTGTGTCCTGTTTTACCTGACATGTAAAGCACTTTGATATACTGTGGTATGAAAGGTAAATAACCATTGCAGTGACTTTGAACTTCATGTTAAATGGGAGGACAGCTGTGTTCTAATACATGACTTTGAAGCGGTCCAAAAGTGTTGCTTAACGTTTTGTAATTTGAATTCCCAATAATCTTTGACACATAGCAAAAGAGAAATGGTAAACACACACACTGTTAATGAAAGCTATGGCATGAGGGTTACTGGAACTCATCTGTTTTCTCCTGTCATCACTTGGTCCCTCAGTTTGTCTAAAGAATAATGTAAAACCATACAATGCTTGTATAGATAAAGACACTACTTGTGATATTAAACAGACCTTAGCAACCAGGCTTACCAAAAACAAACAAAAAAAAACCTGCCTGTGACCAACACTACTGTACTGTACATGAGCAGTGTATTGAGATGATACAATCTACTTCACACTGTATTACATTTTTATGAGCAGATTAATTATATGGAGATAGGCAGACACAGTAGATGGGTTTGAAAGCTGGTATTTTTCAAAGACATTTCTGTTACGGGTGCACTAATAGCCTCTCTCTATTAACACAGAACTCCTTATACATTTACCACATTATTTTCCTGCATTGTTTTTTTTGTAAGACAAGGAGTTCCTTTGCTGTTTTCAGGAATTTGGCTTCTGACAATATTAGTCTCCCCCCTCTGGATTAATGGCAACCTTATTGCGATGGTCATACCGCAGACTGTGTGGTCAACATTGATTTAGGCTGTTTCCACTTCACCTGCTGCAGATGACATTCAACGTGACTCCCTGGTTAGTGGTTTGCAGCACCACCGTTTCCTAATATTTTTTTACAGGTGCTTACAATCTGTTGACATTGAACATGCAAAATGTATTAGATATAACTAAAATCTGGAACCTGTCTGAAAATATTAACAACTGGCAATGCGGTTCTCGTTTGTGGGTCTAAATAAGATTATAAAGTATAATTTTCCAAATTTCTATCAGAATGCATAATGTGATACTACAAGCTGTGGTTGAAATGTACAACGTTATCCATTAGGCAGATTCCAACTGTCAAAGAAAACAAATCATGTCCTATTATTAATCTGGTGAAGCAACATTACTTTATAAAGTCTGTGGAAGAAGGCTAACAGGGTAAAATATATAAAAATGTCAGTTATTATCATAACCCTGGTTCCCTGAAATAGAAATGTATCCAGTACACAATGGGTTAACCTATTACACCCGTTTAAACTGAACACTTCTACCAAAGCTGCGTCTTACGCCTGCAACGTCAGCACACCTGTCTCCACCTCCACAGGAGACAAAACTGCGCTCAGCACCACACATTTTCTTCAGCCTACTGCATAGAATGTATGCAGCGACCAAAGAATTGTAATGGATACATTTCTATTTCAGGGAACCAGGGTTATAATAATAACGTTCCCTTTCAAGTACGAAATGTATTCCATTACACAATGGGTAAGTATTCCCAAGCCGTCGCAAGGACATGACTTACAGAACAGCCAATCTGGCGAGACCGATGGCTTGCCACAATGGCAGCCAACACTGTAAAAAAAAAAATTGGGTAAATTATCCTGTTTTGAGCGGCCAAAAAATGATTCATAGCCGACAAACCCAAATCATGTGGAATATTCGTATACAGACTAGATATATCCATAGTACATAAAATATCAGAAACCCCCACACTTCTAATGCGATTCGGAAAATGAGTAGTGTCTCTGATATAAGAAGGCAATTGTTGTACAAAAGGTTTAATAACATAATCAACAAATTTTGGTAATGTATAAAACACATTTCGTTTTGGGTGAAGTTGTAGTAAAAAATCAAATTCATTTTTATTTAATCAATTATTTTGTTTACCGTCCTCTAGAACCTCCAAAATCTCTTTTGAAAATCTAACAGTATTCTACAGTTTGTAATGGTAAATAAAATGTAGTGTCACTTAGTTGTTTAAGAATGTCAGTCCGATAATACTGAACATCTTGTACAACAATCACCCCTCCCTCATCAGCAGGTTTAATGACAATGGCAGAATCATTCATCAAATCTTTAAGTGTTTGTTGCTCTGATGCAGAAAGCATAAATAGCGGGAGTTGAGTTGTGCTTTGCTGCAGCAGAGGGTGCCCGAAGGATAACGTCTATATATGCAAAACAACATATATTTATAGTGCTCAATGTAATTTAAATGTATAAATCATTGCGCTGAAATAACACTAATGTGTTTTGTGTAGGCCACACATTACATTATGAACAAAAATATAAATCTCTACAGTACGCCTGTACAGTATACAGTACAGTGGTAAAATTAAACGAACACCTAAGCACACTTTCTATTTACTTTAGCCTGTAGGCTACCGGTTTGGTAACACAAAACAAATCATGCTGCTGCATTGCACACATTGATGTACAATGCAAATAAAAGATTATTTAAAATTGAAACTAAATGATTTTAGAGGGTTTTTTTTTTGTTTTTAATTATTATTATTATTATTATTATTATTATTATTAACTTGGCAGCCTAGACAATTAACACACAATACATCATGGTGCCGCACTGACAAGTTTTGAAACTTACAGGAGGACAGTCATTTTTCATTAGTATGAATTTCAAAATGACCAGCAACAAATTTTGCATTATACCACTAATTTGTGTTATCATTAGTAGCCTATAAGCCAGATGTATACTGCCCGTTTTTATTTAAGTTAGTCAGGGGTGCAGTGCTAAATTGTGCACAATTACAAGTCACCTGCACATAAATAGAATAGGTGTGTTCAAATGTTCAAAATGAGCTGGATGGGTTAGCGGCACATGTGTGCAGTCTATTGCTCCCAACACGTTGGGGAAACCAGAAATGTCATAGAATTTTTTCTATTGTAAGTACACTCTGATTTATGGAAAAATAGGTATTTGGCTGTTCACCTCAAAAACGCATTGAGTACAACTGTCAACGTACAAGAAAAATGCAGACTGGGAAAAGCCAGCAACAATTGCGACTTTTAAAACATGCTTTCAAAAATTGTTAACAAATTGATGCAATTGTAAGTGTCGCAATTGCCAGCAGCATTCGTACATCTCATTAAAATATTTGAGAACCCTCATTTGCACTATCTCCGCCCCCTTTTTGCGAATTTATGCAGGAACGTTGACAAAATGTGCACAAGCAAGGACCTTATGTGTTAACCCCTTCAGGAAAATGAACTAGCCTAAATTATCAATTTTTCTTTTTGTCTCATATATAATCCGATGACAAGCCTAACACGGTCAGGAGGAAAATACAATAAAACTTTATGAGGATTTCAGTACAATACATAAATTGTTCTGTGTGATGAATGACTTTGGTCCTCTGTGTAAATGCCAGCATACTTCTTTTCGCCCTTTGCTATTAAAAAAAAATACGTTTATCCTCAGGATGGTCATAACATCTGACAGATTTTAGAAGTCAAAAAGATATATTTTAATCACATATCAAATCTGCATCAGTAAATAAAACACTGGGAAATATTGAAATTACACCTTGAAAATAATATCAACTATTGCCTGCAGTGTTACACACTTCAAGATGACATCAACTAGATAAGGAGACAAACTACTATACATGTAGAATTACCCTGGGGCATTTTATTTTTTATAAAAGTTAATTTAAAATAATTAAGCTGCCAACAGCAACAAAAAAAAAGCATTTGTTTTCAAGTTGTATATACAGAATACAATATAGTCCCAAATCACTATTCAACAGCTATGCAGTAAATAAACATGCTACGTATCACACAGCAGATCAGAAATGTGTTATGACTCACCTAATTAGTTTTTTCCAAGCACAGCAGATCAACCATTGTGTGTCTATTTTAGAATTGATAATGCAGAGTTATATTTAGCCTCTAGCCATGCTTTCTATCACATTTATTTGCACACGTACAAGTACAGAAGAAGCACAATCTGTGTGCCACATTCCTCTACTTAACAAGACAAGTGAAGTGGCATCACTAGAATGAGTGTTGAGTGCAAACCAAACATGAAGTTTCTTTTACTGTTACGAAGCCTCAAATCAGACTGAATCTCAGTTATGTATCTATACTATCCTGCTCTTAAGTGAAACTGAGATGTGTCTGGGGAGATAAGAGGCTTATGTTTAAGTGATTGTACTATCTGTTGCAATTGTCTCAATTTCAAAACCCACTCTAGTTGAAGAATCTGCCTACAAACCATTGACTATTTCCTTTTGCATTAGATTATAAATGGTTTACAGTGGAATTGGCAGATTCACACATATGAATATATGATGATCTAAAATAATATATTAAATAATTTAGTAATACTGCAAACATTCCCTGCGTCAATGAGTATGTGTGTAAAAATAATATCTTAGAGGATGCCAGAGGATGCCGTGCTAAAGCGTTATCGTCTCACTCCACTGGTCATTCTAGACCTAATAGCTGAATTGAGGGATGAGCTAGACCCCAGCATCAATCTAGAGACTGCTATTCCTGCACATGTGAAAGTGTTGTGTTCTCTGCACTACTTAGCCTCTGGTTCCTTTCAGACCACAGTTGGAATGTCTGGAGGGGTAGCCCAATCCACCTTTTCCAGCATGCTAGGCAAAATTCTGAATGTCATGCTGAAAAGGGCATGCGAATACATACCATTTCCTGTCACTGTTATGAAATGAACTAGAGCATATATTTCATTTGTCTATATAAAAACACAATTCAAGTACCTTTCTGCAGTGTTGTTCTGGAGATTTTACTTTGAAATAAGTGGTGGAAAAGTAATACCAGTAATTCTGCAGAATTGTATCCCATTCTCATGTGATACACATACTGTAATTACAGATAGACATCAAAATAGGACCACTTCGCGTGTAAATGCCTATTGTTGTTCGTTGAAAAAAATATCACCAGTCACATAGACATTTTACAAACTACAGTCATGCAACACCTCTATTGGTGTGTTGATTCCCATTCTGTACAACATTTGAAAAAAGCTTGTCTTATCCTACTAAATGTGAATAAATACAAAGCATACAGTGAACCCTAAACAGAAAAACATCAGCATATTATACCAGTGTATTACCATAAAGAAAGCCAATGTAACCATGGGATCACAATGAGGAATATTTTCAAAGTGTTTACTCCAGTCTATAATGTACTCATAGTATGTGAAACGAGAAAACTCAGCTAATTTTAAGAAACTTGAGCCAGACAACTCAATTTGATTCCTGGATTTGGCAGAGTGTCTTGTTTCATTAGTTCCAAAACAGACAGTAGTTAAATTTAGGTGTAATTTACTCAGAATAATCTGTTTATCAAATTAATATATTGTAAATACATTAATATTTAGTAAATATGTGGAAACTGCAGTTCAAATCATATGGCTACCAGTAACTGCTGATGTCCTACATTTGCCCCATTGTACAGAACTATTGCATTTTCACTGGATTGCAATTTGATGATACAATGTATATAGTTACAATCTCCCCCTTTTTAAAAGGTTTATCTTTGAAAGATAATGTTTGTTAGTATTTAGAATCAATTCTCAGGTGTAATAAATAACATGTTTCCAATTCAGAAAACACATCTTTAGGATCATTCACCCTCTCACTTTACATTAGATTTATATGCATGGTAGGACCATCTCTTACAATTTGCCACTTGCTTCGCTTCCTTTGCAGGCCTGACACAAAAGTTAATGTAAGAAATGACACTACTCAGACAACTAGAAGAGTTCAGTCAACTGCTCATAAAGCATATTGTACGACACATAGTTGATTTATTCAGAATACCTAGTGTAACCATTAGGGCTGTCAGTTAAGCCTCCAAACAGCAATCGATTAACTGGGCACACTAAATTATTTGTTTATTTAGCAGACGCCTTTATCCAAGGCGACTTACAGAGACTAGGGTGTGTGAACTATGCATCAGCTGCAGAGTCACTTACAACTACATCTCACCCAAAAGACAGAGCACAAGGAGGTTAAGTGACTTGCTCAGGGTCACACAATGAGTCAGTGGCTGAGGTGGGATTTGAACCGGTGACCTCCTGATTACAAGCCCTTTTCTTTAACCACTGGACCACACTGCCTCCTATAAATATAAAATCGAATCGTTAGAATAAATACTGGTATCAATGATTGTACCGCCCACATACATGTTCGCTCCATTCCTCTCCCCCGACGTGATTATTTTAATATCATTGTGGTTAAGTAAAAGCTTGTGCACAACAATTGAATGTGATGGGTAATTACGCCTTGGTAGCGTCAGGAGAAAAAAATAAATAACACTACATCATTCACAACAAGCCTAAAGCATGTTTAACATACTACAGGGGTGCTACTAAAATATTTATTCCAAACAGATTACAGTACTTTGGAATGTAATCTATATAAACTAGACAAGAGTTTATGAAAAACATTTATATATATATATATATATATATATATATATATATAAATATTCAGTGACAGCTGCAGCATCACGCATTGCATCTTGTTAATACTGTACCACTTAACCATCACTATCTGTGAAATACACAATGCGGAAATCACTGCCTAAAACATCGTCATCATCATCATCATCATAATAATAATACATTGATTTACTTATCACAACATGCACACCCGTTTTAGGTCAAGCTGATCGTTACTCAAAACAGCCAATGTATTTACAGGCTGTTTGCTGGATACAAGCCTGTTGTCCTGCTCTGGATTCAAGGCAGCACGCTTTTTTGTTTGTTTACATCGATAACACTGAGGTGCGTACTTACAAAGCATTTTCAAAACTGATTCACTGTGGGACCAGCCAATCACATGCTAGTTAACACGAGCAGGAAGAGAGCATGCCCACTGCTTGTACGGCAGAAATACTGTAAATAGCAAGGCAGGGCGTTTGGTGCATTTTCGTTGATAAACTTCACTATGGTTTCTTGGTATAATATATATATATATATATATATATATATATAGATATATACAGTATATACATACAGGTATATATATATATACATACAGGTATATATATATATATATATATATATATATATATATATATATATATATATATATATATACAGTATATACATACAGGTATATATATATATATATATATATATATATATATATATATATATATATATATATATATATATATATATATACAGTGCCTTGCAAAAGTATTCAGACCCCTGACCAATTCTCTCATATTACTGAATTGAAATTTCGTTCTGTTTGATATTTTATTTTAAAACACTGAAACTCAAAATCAATTATTGTAAGGTGACATTGGTTTTATGTTGGGAAATATTTTTAAGAAAAATAAAAAACTGAAATATCTTGCTTGCATAAGTATTCAACCCCTGTGCTGTGGAAGCTCCCAGTTTACACCGATGAAAGAAATTGCCCTAACGAGGACACAATTACCTTACCATTGGCCTCCACCTGTGAACCATTAAAGTTGCTGTCACATTTTCTGGATAAAAACCCCACTGTTGAATGATCATTGGTCAGGCTGTGAATCTGAAGGAAAATGAAGACCAAAGAGCATTCTGCAGAAGTTAGAGATAAAATAATACAAATGCATAGATTAGGGAAAGGGTACAAAATAATATCCAAGTGTTTGGATATCCCAGTGAGCACAGTTGGATCAATAATCAGGAAGTGGAAGCTGCATCACACCACCCAGGCACTGCCAAGAAAAGGCCGTCCCTCAAAACTCAGCGCTCAAACAAGAAGGAGACTTGTGAGAGAAGCCACAGAGAAGCCAACAATCACTTTGAAGGAGCTATAGAGTTCAGTGGCTGGGAGTGGAGTAATGGTGCACCAGTCAACCATATCAAGAGCTCTGCATAACACTGGCCTGTATGGGAGGGTGGTAAGAAACTGAAAAATATATATATATATATATATATATATATATATATATATATATATATATATATATATATATATATACATATATATATATATATATATAGCCGTTACTCAAAAAGTACCATTTGAAAGCACGTCTGGAGTTTGCCAGAAAGCATGAGAGTGACCCAGCTGCGATGTGGGAAAAGGTTTTGTGGTCAGATGAGACCAAGACAGAGCTCTTTGGCCAAAACTCAAAGCGCTATGTGTGGCACAAACCTAACACTGCCCATGCCTCAAAACACACCATCCCTACAGTGAAGTATGGTGGTGGCAGCATCATGCTATGGGGATGTTTCTCATCAGCAGGGACTGGGCATCTTGTTAAAATTGAAGGGAGAATGGATGGAGCAAAATACAGGCAAATACTGCAAGAGAACTGGCTTCAGTCTGCTAAAAAACTGAAGGTTGGGAGGAAATTCACCTTTCAGCAGGACAATGATCCCAAGCACAAGGCCAACATTGGAGTGGCTCAAGAACAAAAAGGTGAATGTCCTACAGTGGCCCAGTCAAAGTCCTGATCTCAATCCCATTGAGAATCTGTGGCATTATTTGAAAATTACGGTCCACAAGCGTCATCCAACCAACCTGAACAACCTGGAGCAAATTTGCCAAGAATGGTCCAAAATCACTTTGACACTGTGTGCAAAGCTGGTACATACTTACCCCAAAAGACTTAAAGCTGTTATTGCAGCGAAAGGTGGCTCTACCAAATATTAATGTGTGGGGGTTGAATACTTATGCAAGCAAGATATTTCAGTTTTTTATTTTTCTTAAAAATATTTCCCAACATAAAACCAATCTCACCTTACAATAATTGATTTTGAGTTTCAGTGTTTTAAAATAAAATATCAAACAGAACGAAATTTCAATGTACCATTTGTAATTCAGTAATATGAGAGAATTGGTCAGGGGTCTGAATACTTTTGCAAGGCATTGTATATATATATATATATATATATATATATATATATATATATATATATATATATATAAAGAAATATTTTAAATATGTGAAAACCCCAGATTAATTCATATATAGTAATATAGTAAAGGCGTGTGTGTGTGCGTGTGTGTGTGTGTGTGAGGGAGGTTATTTAGATCTGCCATGATTAGATCGTTAAAATAGACCCCAGCCTCTGCTAATATATATCTTCATTGGCAGAAAAGTGGTATTACTATTATGAAACAATTATGAAAGTATATCGAAACTACAAACATGAACCTCAGTTCTGATTCAGTGACGCTCTAGCCAAGTGCAGACAAAAAGACCCAGTGAAGCATCTCATCTAAAATATATTTCTTTAATTGCATGGCTTATAAGCCATGCTCCAAAGCATGTCATATATTAAAAAATGTACCTAACTTGCTTCCCTCATGGATATCCAGGGAAGGATATAAACACTTACACACACACACAAAAAAACTTCTCTTCATTTAATTTAAAATTAAAAAAAAGAAAAGAAAAACAGATGGGAGCCATTATGTATCAAGAGTCTAGTAGATGGCATTGCAATATACATTACTTGGTTTGTTCTGGATATAACCTGCAAAGGAAAGGGGTTAATTAATACCTGTTGCAGATAATACAGTGTTGTGGCAGGATATATTGATATCACTCTAAGTGAAAAACAAAAGTCAAGTTCTCATCTGTTTGTAGGGTTTTTTTTTTCTTTTTATGTATGGTTCAATATTGAAAATAAACATCTCAAGATATTTAATTCAGGGGCTTGTAGTCTAAATGTGTTTCATACTGTTTTCAAATATTACATTTTTTTTCCTTTCAGAAAAAGATTAAATTTCTTTGAGAATCTATCGCAATGTATGTATTTTAATTGCACTAAATTTAAGACATTGTAGCTCAAACAGTGCCTGTTTTTGAGGGCAATATCATTATTGCCTGAGGGTTACGGCAGTACAATTTACAGTACATAACAACTTGAAATAATAAACTCATAAAATGAAATTATGACTATGTGCTTTCCTTTATTTCTTGATACTGTGATATAATCTGCAAGTTCTCATTTATATTCCTATCTAAACATTTACAGCTGGTTTCAAAGGAAGTTCAAGATTAATGATAACCGGGGTCTGTGAAACCAGCCAATACTGCAATAAATTTGTAACTGTGGGAAGGGTTTTCAAAAGTCACCAGAATGTGATGACTTAAATTGAAAATGAGTAAAGGTAACTGATATTTCATAATCATACCAAGCTGATCTTTAAAATATCTTTGACAGAAATCAGAATTTTAGAATGTAAGTACAATATTATTAATTTTTTTGCTGGCTGGCAGTCGGGTCCAGATATCTATAAAAGGTCATTACAATCTCATTATTACCCTTGTCTAATTTTCACAAAAACCCAAAAAGAAGAATCAATCAAAGTGCAAATACATGTGTAAACACTTAATTTTTGTAATGTAACTGGCAGGTTTATAAAACTTAAATGTCACCTCTAGCATTAGCATCTTACTTTTGGCAGCACATCTATAGTATATACAGCCACAAAATAAAGTTTGGACTGACAATTGGATG